>NC_090265.1:1324235213-1324382713 GCF_040414725.1 Anabrus simplex
ATCCTTTAGGTGCAAAAATATCACTGGCTATTTAAAGAATTGTATATGAAACCAGCTTTCACCCGCATCTTCGCACACTTGAAAATTCGTAGAATTGATGAACACTGACAATTTATAAGAAAGTGTACAGTAGTTTCACATAAACTAGAAAATTCTGTGACACTCGTTGCAGGACGGGAGATTTACGATGGCTTTAATGAAGTCACAATGCTCCTATATATCGTCGGTAGTTGAAGAGTGGGTCTCGGCCATTGGGTTTCGTCCCGTAAGTAGCCACGGCTGGTCTGTGGTCCAATAGTTCTGAACTCTGACCGGCCGACCGAGCAGAGAAGTGGCCGTGGCTCTACGCCTCTGCATTCGGGAGTCAGGATAGGGCCTGGACCTCACAGCTGGCTCCAACCGTCGGCTGTCCTGAGAATGGTTTTCAGTGGTTTTCCATTCTCCTGCACTAAGGCGAATGCCGGGACAGTTCGTAGAATAGGCCACGGCCGCCCACCCCCCTCACCTTCTACGCACATCTCCTTCACCGTAACAAATCTCCCGGCCTGAGAGATGGCGTAACCGTCTAAGAGGCCCACCTCCCCCTTCAGGGGAGAAATGAAAACCTTGAGTAGTAGTAATATTCCTGTACACAGCCGTCCTCGGAAGCCCAGACGATAGAAGTTCAGCTCGGCTCAGTCCAGTGGTATCTGAATGCACTCAAATACGGCGGCTTTGTTAAATAAAACAACTCTTGTGGGACAAAATTTCGACAATACGAGTTATTCGGAAACCGTAAAAATACAGTTGGTACGACGAAAACATTCAATATCCTTTTTATTCTGCTTCTTCCCTAGGTTATATTGTACGTTTTGCCGGTATTTGCCAGGTGTAAAAATAGGTCACCACGCAAAGCCATCTTTAGGATTGCTAACAGTGGGGCTCGAACCCATTATCTCCCGAGTGCAATCTGACAGCTACGTGATTCAAAGCATGAAGCCATTCAATCCGTCTTCTTTCATGTTATCTACACTTTTAGTTGAATTATCAGCACTCAATAACATATGTTAAATAGTACTACTGGACTCGGATAAGCCGACACGAAAGAAACATCTTCGCCCTAAATATGAACACACATGTTTGAATGTTTTTCACCGGGGTTTTCTAATTGTTGTAGCAAAGGAAATTTCCACTAAAAATTATGTCGGTTACGTGGCGATCCGAGGTGCAATATGTGTGCCAAATGTTGGCCCAGTTAATATAGTGGCTTCAATTATATTCTTATGCATTTCATTAGTCTTCTGACATTTCACAGGTTTGGTGGTTTACGGTGTGCAACAATGTAATCGAGTACCGACTTTATGTGTGAAATCAGCGCTTCAGGCAAACGTTATACGCAGCTTGATTTTACTGAGGTGGAGTGCGTGTAGGATGTTATTTTCTTAAGCACTTTTTAATGGATTGTTTTTACAAAGAAACGTATGGCAACATACATTATCGATCGTTATTAAATTTTCTCACGTTCTTTCTTTCTTTCTTTCTTCCCTTCTTTCTATCTTCTTTCTTTCTTTCTTTCTTTCTTTCTTTCTTTCTTTCTTTCTTTCTTTCTTAATCCGTTTACCATCCAGGGTTGTTTTTTCCTCGGATCCCAACAATAGCACCTCAAGGGCAGTGTCCTGGAGCGTGAGACTTTGAGTTGGGTGATGAAACTGGGAAGGAGGACAAGTACCTTGCCCAGGCGGCCTCACTCGGTATGCTGAACAGGGACCTTGTGGGGGGATGGAAATATTGGAAGGGATAGACAAGAAAGAGGAAAGGAATTGGCCGTAGCCTTAACTTAGAGTATGACTGAGGAGGGAATCGAGCCTCTGTCTACTCAGTTGAGCTTCCGAGACTGAGTGGACCCCATTCCAGCTCTCGTACCACTTTTCGAACTTCGTGGCAGAGCCGGGAATAGAACCCCGGCCTCCGGGGAAGGCATCTAATCTCACTAATCACTACACCCCAGAGGCGGACTTTTTCACTTACTATGTGGTTAATTTCACTTTCAAAGGTTCTGGGTACGCAATTATGTCGAATTGCTCCATTTTTATTTAAACACTTTGAACTCCAGATAAACTGTCACTACAAATGGTGTTTGGTAGATAGGAAAAATATTTTTTTCCTGCTGGTTATCGGTAGAGTCTTAAATACACATAACGTCAAAATAGTGTCCTATTTCAAAAATAGACATATGTTTGTACGTTCGTCCATGGGCTTTGTAAATTGTTGTTGCAAAGGGAACTTCCACTCAAAATTCTGTCAGTTTCGTGGAGATGTGAGGTACAGTATGTCTGCTAAATGCTGAAAATTTGATATTTGTAGCTCATGTAGAATTTAATGATAAACGATTTAGGGCATTTCTGACATAAATTACAATATTTTCCTATGTGAAAGCGTTCGCTTCTTGTACGTAAAACTGTTTCAAACAATTTACGCATGCATACATCCTGAAGCCGCAGTTGAAGTGATATGTAGAGCTGTAGTGTAGCGATGTACTTACAGTATTAGAGAATTGATTCTTACACCTAGCTCTATAGCTGCAGTCGCTTAAGTGAGGCCAGTATCCAGTATTCGGAAGGTAGTGGGTTCGAACCACACTTTAGGCAGCCCTGAAGATGGCTTTCAGCGGTTTCCCATTTCACACCAAGCAAATGCTGGGGCTGTACGTTAAATAAGGCCACGGCCACTTCTTTCCCACTCCTGGGCTTTTCCTATCCCATCGTCGACATAAGACCTACCTGTGTCGGTGCGACGAAAAAAATATCCTAAAGAAAAAGTATTAGTAGTGGTAATACATTGCTGTACATTATTGCCATTTAACCGATGTTCTCTTTATAAGTGCCACCTTCGCACCCATACTGGAGAGAAGGGTGTTGACAGGGCTTCAAGGGTCAATTTAGGATTTGGTTGAATCCCTTCCTACGTGTGTGTCCGGCTCCATGGCTAAATGGTTAGCTTGGTGGCCATTGGTTGCAGGGGTGCTGGATTCGATTTCCGGCAGGGATGGGCATTTTAACAATAATTGGTTAAATCTACTGGCACGGGGCCTGGGTGTATGTGTCGTCTTCATCATCATTTCATCCTCATCACGACGCGCAGGTCGGCTGCGGGCGTCAAATTTAAAGACCTGCACCTGAAAATGTCAGGATTCGGATCCAGGACTCTCTGGTAGAGATTCCCACTCAGCTAGCCCGCCGAAAGCATTGCACTAATGTGATATTATTATTCTGTTCTTCGTTAGTCATTCAGGATACAATCCCTAACTACTCTACTGCGCTGGTTAGTTTTTTAACAAGATAAAAAATAGGTCGAGTCCGTTACACCACTACCGTAGGTGTTTATTTGGTGAAACGTCTTCGTGTGGGTTTGGGATGTGTGTCAGTTGAATATATTTTGTTCGATGTCCTCCCTCGTGGTGAAACGATCAACTCTGAAGTGTACTGTGCTACTCTAACGAAATATAAGAAACGACTTGGTCGTGTACGTAGCCACAAACGAACGTCTCCTTCTCCAAGACAACGCATGACCTCACACAAGTCTGCGCATCCGACAGCAGCTCAAGAAACATCGGTGGACTATTCTTCCTCATCCACCCTACAGCCCAGATCTCGCGCCTTCTGACTTCCACCTGTTTGGCCCAGTGAAGGACCCACTCCGCGGGAAACACTGCGTGGATGATGGGAAAGTTATCGATGCAGCACGACGTTGGGTGCGACATCGACCAGTCGGGCATACAGACCCTCATACTACGGTGGCGTAAGGCCGTAGCATTGGACGGGGATTATGTTGAAAAATAGGATATTGTAGCATTGTAGAATAATACGGTGTATTTGAATACTCAATAAAACCAACCTGCTTTTAGAGAGAAAAAAGTGTCTCATTATTCACTGAACTCCCCTCGTAAATGCAACAAGAAATTTCGAAACTTGTATCTAATTGTATATCGACTTCCCACTCTTCAATATCATAACAGTGTATCGTATTGGAGACACCATCATTGTCAAAGAGTAGGTGCTTACTCGGCTGCCGTTTAGAATTTCTATAATTCCCAAAATTTTCTAAAACGTTCCTTGGATAACCTTCGGGGGTCTTAGATTCATAACTGGCTGCTTTGTTTTCCTGTATCCTCTTTCAACAGTCATTCACTTTCTTACTTAGGTGATACTTAAACATATTCCATGAAATAAATTTTTTTTTTCAATATTTTGCAACTTAAATTTCTTAATTACTTCTATGGATAAAGTTTAGATGGTGATTTTATCAGTTAGAACGAACAAATGATTTAAAATGAACCCACTAGCTAACATCTCGCTTGATTTTACGTTTTAGGTGTTGTACACTAATTATACGCTGATGGCGATAAGTGATTTTAACCCATCCTTGGCGGCCATGTTACTTCGTATGAGGTAATCAGCTATTCCAAGGCGGCTCTGTTTTACTCTATTAACCTACCTCTTTTGAGGCGACACATGACCCATTCGGATATATCTTATGGTTTCTGAGTTATAAAGAAATGTTTGATGCACACAATTTTGTGGCATCACTCCTCTTCCGTACCGATTTACAATGTATTTCACATCAAAATCGGGCGCGCTAACGATCTGCTATGTCTTACCAACCCGGACTGCATTTACGAGCGTGTTTCTGTTACTGTGGTTGGACTCCAGGTGCCAGACTTAGAATTTCTCGATAATAATAATAATAATAATAATAATAATAATAATAATAATAATAATTGTACCGGGAGGTACACCTCAACGCCGCGCATTCAAAATTAGCGCCTAAGTGAACTCCTCTATCGAACAAAAGTGGAAACTACTACAACAGGAACTTAGAACTTTAATCAGAAGATGCCACCATTGAAAGTTAAGTAATTGTTTTGTTGTGAAGTTTCCTAAACTGAGTGAATTTTCCTTTGTTTTGTTTACCATTCATCAAGAAGTTCGGACATTTTTTCTGCAGATGACACCACTAAAAATTATGATCATGCACTCTGGCGCAAAGTGAAAGAACTTATAATTTAAAGTTTTGTATTTCTAGGTTGTCCCTAACTGATCTATCTTCATTCATTTTTGGGTTGGCAATACTTCTTTTTTTCCGCCAGTTTTGAATCTGGCCAATGAAAAATTTCTGTAATTAATTTTCTACCTATCACAGGCTTCTTGTTCGATTCTGAGTGTAACTTTGAGATTAACCAATTAAATTGAGAGGGTGTGGATGGTTTAATCATGAATGATCTCGAACCTTCCCTGAGGGTTTATAAACTGCGGCTTTTCACATTTCTTGGCCAATTGATCGTCGTCTACCTGAGTGTGTGTGCTTAAACAGGAGGCGGGTGGCCTCTTTCGTCGGCAGAAGAACATCCTTAAGGTAATGGCCACATAAAATACATCTTTCTTGTTGTAGCTACCTCCTCAGCTTAATCCGAGGGGAAAGGTCCGAATCTTTAGTTATGTAACCTACTTTTCTAAAATGTAACTTTCTTCCGGCTAATGTAAAAGGTTCATAAAAGCTTTAACTGTAAACCGGGGATAGAGAGTGAAGTACCCTCTCGAGCTCCCCTTCATCTTGGTTTGAGGTGACTTCGTTTTATAACGGGTTTCTTCCTGTAATGTGTTAAAGTGATTTCCATGCGCGCCACCTCAAGTAGCTTGGGATTAGCCCCTGTTTTCATCGGTCGAGAGCCCTGTAGGTTTTAATTTTCCTTATCTGGGAGTGCAGTGTACGCCTCCTTTCAGTTTGTGTTTCGGGCCGTTTACTTAACCTGTTCTTTTTCGCAAAGGCCCCGTAGGTTGGGTACGAGATACCCCTGTTTCAATTTGTAAGTTGGGCCATGGAAGGCCAGAGAGTGTTAGAATTGTGTGTAATGTTGCCTTAAGCGGGCGGTTAAAATTAGATGAATGTTGGAGAGGCTGTGTGCTGTTTATCCAAGCTTTGATTTTGGTAAAGAGTGCCTCTGAAGGCCAGATATTGTATTTAGGGAGCAAGCGCTCTTGATTTAGGGGATTTCCGCCCCTGTCTTAATGGTTCCTAATTGTTAACTGAAATGGTGTAAACTGGACCCAGTATCTCTGGAATTGCAAAACTACGGGCTTGAATCCCACAATTCGTAAAGTTCACTAATCTTGAATTTTCCTAGTCTTTTTTTTTCTTTACGTCGCACCGACACAGATAGGTCTTATGGCGACGATGGGATTGGAAAGGCCTAGGAGTGGGAAGGAAGCGGCCGTGGCCTTAATCAAGGTACAGCCCCATTTTCCTAGTCTTGTTTCAAGATTGCTTTTGTATCCGATATATTGTTATTTGTTGAGTTGTTGTCTTTTTGAAGAAATGTAACCTTCCGTTCAAGTTTTACACTAATTTTGATATCGTAGTTACACCCCTTCACCCCGGCACCTTCTTTAACCTCTTTCTTCTCCACGGGTATCCCCGTAATAATAATAATAATAATAATAATAATAATAATAATAATAATAATAATAATAATAATAATAATAATAATAATAATAATAATAATAACAATAAGAGAAGAAGAATGGCGTAGGGCTCCGGAGAGGCCTGATGCAGGCCTTTTTCTAGTAGACGGTCTATAGGTGTCCTGCATGTCTGTGAGGATGGGGCCCAACTTAAGATGATTTATATTGTTGAAGACATGACAAACACCCAATCTTCCATCCAGACAAATTAACCAATTAAGGTTCAAATCCCAGATCCGGCCTGGAATTGAACCCTGGACCCTGGGACCAAAGTTCAGCATGCTAAATTTTAGCCATATAGTTGGAATGTCTCGATGCAAAAGAACCAAAACCCGCAGTGTAAAGCGTGATACCTAGCTATGCCTTTCCAAAGCAAACAACTATTTAAAAAGGTCCCACAGATAAATGTGTAATGTTAAAAAAATATCTGCTAGAAACAGATTAATTGGACCATCTGACAATCTTTTCCATATAAACCTAAACTGATCCAATTATGTTAAAAATAATTGTCAGCAATATAATTTATTGCCATTCCATGGCATTTCCTCCTAGGATAATTTGTTGCAAGCCATTTAATTTTGTTTGTTCTTTTGTGCCAAATAATAGAAACGATTGTTCAGTGAACAACTAACCAGCACGAAAAATGAAAATTCACAAACTGTTTCCAGTCATTCGACCGGGTCAGGAATGGAAATGAATGAAGCCCCCGTATAGCGGCGAGGATAGGAATTGTGCCGGCTGCCGAAGCCTGTCGCTCTCCTCCTCACCAGCACGAATGCGCTGATATCTTTCCAGAACATGTACGGTAGAAATATTTATATTATTATTTCCCCATTTCCAAACCGTGCCCTCATTCCAAAAAGTATGTTTTAAAGAAAAAACTCTACAAACATGTTTTCAAGCGGGAAGATAATAGTAGCTTCCCAACTGCCCTGATTGTGAGATCAATACCGAAATATCTATTTAAGTACATTTTATAATTACTTATCTGTAATTAATTTGTTACCAACTGCACTGATGTGCTGATCAATCCCTCAGTAGTATGCATAAATGGCGTGTGTCTGACTGGGTTGCTTTCTTGGTCTATTGAGATAAAATAGCTCTGATAATGTTCTTTAATATTCTATTACTCTGTCGCCGTGCTGTGTTAAAGTCACCACCATTTCCTCTCCGCTGCAAACCTACAAATGGGTTGTAGAGTAGTTTCAACATGTGCAGATTCCTTGCGCGTATTACTAATAATCTCGTACCACAATTCACAGGTGTGTTCTCACCTGTAAACTCCATCAATCGGTTCCTGTGATCATTTGATAATTCACTTCACATCGCTAAGGCACCGGAACTAATATGACTTCCGCAGCAGTGCTGTATCACGTGTGAAATATACGCCTGCGTTAAATACAGGCTCGATTCTCAACCTGTGAGGAACTGCGATTGAAGGAAATAATTCCACTCGCTTCATGAGGTTTCAAACTAAGTAGCATTACTTTGATACTCTGACGGTGGTATTGAGGTGAAATTTCTCTATGTCTACAGTCATCATGGATTTTAATAAAAGCAGATACAAAAGGTATCGCATACACAGGAAGATAAAACGTAATGTGATATCCATATTCACAGCGTTTCACATGGAAAATATTAATATTAATTTATAAATTTAACGATCCTCTGTCAGATTTTACAAATTTTATCTTCTTCTTGAGGCTTCACACTCCCATGTAATTTATGTTTTTTCCGATATCTGTAGTAATGGGTAATTGATAAGAGTTAAGAATGATAAGGAAAGCGCCTTCTTAGAACCAGAATAAGTGTTACTTGCTGCAGGATTAAAATGTATTTTGTTTGTAATTTAAAGAAATTTTTATTTTAATATACAATTGAATTTGTGTAGGTTCTACTTCTTTTAATTTCCTGCAGATAAATGAATCACTAAACTCACTCGATTCATGAATATGCAGAGTTCTTCGAGTAGGGTAGCATGCACATTACTCACATAGCTGAGCTTCACGTCCCATTCTTGTCGCATACAAGGGAACGATCAGAAATTACATTATTTTCAAATTACTTGTATGTAACGTTTTTCTCTAGGTGGTGGTTGCAGCGATGTTTTAATACGAAGTAGAACAGCAGTCATCCTCTCTTAAACCGATTTGGAACTTTCTTTCGCCACATGAAAGATGATATCATTTCGGGTAAAATAGGCTGTCTATCATCCCGGAATATCTACGGGTTCCCGAAAGATCAGATTGATTTGAGGAAAAATGGAAGAAAAAATAAATCTCAGCATTTGTACGTTTTTTACGATCTGTGTTTTTCACGTAAAAATCACTTTACAGATGGAGGTCAAATTTTCCAAGCTTATACCTGATACATTTGGTTAACATACAGACTACTTATAATGACTCTACCTCTCAAGTGGGCCATGTAGCGAAGGAAAATGTCAAATTTATTTTCAATTTGCTTTACGTCGCACCGACGCAGATAGAGCTTATGACGGCGATGGGATAGGAAAGGGCTAATAGTGGAAAGGAAGCGGACGTGACCTTAATTAAGGTACAGACCTAGCACCTGCATGGCGTGAAAAAGGGAAACCATGGAAAACCATCTTCAAGGCTGCAGACAGTGCGTTCGAACTCACTAGCTCACAGCTTCGCGACCATAACCGCAAGACCAACTTACTCAGTAAAATGTGAAGTAAGTCAGAGGAAAATGTACACTTTGGACCTTTAAAACTTAATATTCTGCCTGAAATAATAGTCCTATTGAACAATGGAGCGACAAAGTGTATCAGAAATTCGATTTCCTAAAAGAAGTTTATATGGATTTTCTTCATATCTCTAATAGTTTTCGAGAAAATAATGTTTGGCTGTGTTTTGGCGCATACGTTACCCTTGGTCCTTTTGTCTTGGTTTATTTCACGTATAACGCACTTGACGGTCCGTGCTCAAATTTGGCAAGCATACAACTGAAAACTTTGGTTAACATGTGGACTACTTACTGTTACAGTGCACATTAAGGGGGCCGTGCAGGGAAATAAAATGTGAAGCAAGTAATAAAAAAAACGATCGCCTGGGATCCATCAAAGTGAATAAGCTGCCTGAACAGTTAGTCCTATTATACATTACTAAACATTGAAGCCGAGCATTTCTACTTAAAACTATATTTGCCAGAAAAATATTTGTATAAATTGTCTTCGTAACACTAATATTTTCCTAAAATGAATGTTTCCTTTTTGACTCATACTTTTGAGGTTAGGAGTGTGATGTCCTTACTTTAAACGAATAAAATAAGCCATAAAATGGTGATAGTTGTAACATTTTATACCATAACTGCTGCACACATTCGTGTGTGATTCACAGCGTCAACTCATTTTTGCATTTTCTTTTCGTAGTAATCGAGTAAAAACATATACAACTGACTCCGCTTCAATCTGAGGACAGTACACTAGTGCGGCGTGTGAGTCTATCTTATTTTGAATGCCTTTGAGTGGCAAGGAACTCAAAAAGATTGTTTAATAACGCAACAAAAACGGAAACACACTCAGCCAGCTATCGCGGCATGGATGGAGGTTCACTGGAGGTACTGTGCTAATATAACAGAACATTTGAACACTCGCTCAGTCGTAGCCTTCCCAATTCTATTTTTTTCCAAGTTGTTAGGACAAATTTTAGCAATATATCTTGGAAACATATTGTGGGATAATTGGCAAGCGTATAGATATTGCACTCGCTCACTATCCACAGGGTCGTTAACTGGGTATAAATCAAATGGGCATCATAAATATACACTGACTGACAGTGACAATGCAACACCAAGGAGGAGTGGTTCGAAAGGGATGAAAGTTGGGGAAAAAACAGAGACGGCACGGATGAATAATTGATGTTTATTTCAAACCGATATGCAGGTTACACAATGCGCACGGCATCGACTCAGTAGGATGTAGGACCACCGCGAGCGGTGATGCACGCAGAAACACGTCGAGGTACAGAGTCAATAAGAGTGCGGATGGTGTCCTGAGGGATGGTTCTCCATTCTCTGTCAACCATTTGCCACAGTTGGTCGTCCGTACGAGGCTGGGGCAGAGTTTGCAAACGGCGTCCAATGAGATCCCACACGTGTTCGATTGGTGAGAGATCCGGAGAGTACGCTGGCCACGGAAGCATCTGTACACCTCGTAGAGCCTGTTGGGAGATGCGAGCAGTGTGTGGGCGGGCATTATCCTGCTGAAACAGAGCATTGGGCAGCCCCTGAAGGTACGGGAGTGCCACCGGCCGCAGCACATGCTGCACGTAGCGGTGGGCATTTAACGTGCCTTGAATACGTACTAGAGGTGACGTGGAATCATACGCAATAGCGCCCCAAACCATGATGCCGCGTTGTCTAGCGGTAGGGCGCTCCACAGTTACTGCCGGATTTGACCTTTCTCCACGCCGACGCCACACTCGTCTGCGGTGACTGCGGTGACTGCGGTGACTATCACTGACAGAACAGAAGCGTGACTCATCGGAGAACACGACGTTCCGCCAATCCCTCATCCAAGTCGCTCTAGCCCGACACCATGCCAGGCGTGCACGTCTATGCTGTGGAGTCAATGGTAGTCTTCTGAGCGGACGCCGGGAGTGCAGGCCTCCTTCAACCAATCGACGGGAAATTGTTCTGGTCGATATTGGAACAGCCAGGGTGTCTTGCACATGCTGAAGAATGGCGGTTGACGTGGCGTGCGGGGCTGCCACCGCTTGGCGGCGGATGCGCCGATCCTCGCGTGCTGACGTCACTCGGGCTGCGCCTGGACCCCTCGCACGTGCCACATGTCCCTGCGCCAACCATCTTCGCCACAGGCGCTGCACCGTGGACACATCCCTATGGGTATCGGCTGCGATTTGACGAAGCGACCAACCTGCCCTTCTCAGCCCGATCACCATACCCCTCGTAAAGTTGTCTGTCTGCTGGAAATGCCTCCGTTGACGGCGGCCTGGCATTCTTGGCTATACACGTGTCCTGTGGCACACGACAACACGTTCTACAATGACTGTCGGCTGAGAAATCACGGTACGAAGTGGGCCATTCGCCAACGCCGTGTCCCATTTATCGTTCGCTACGTGCGCAGCACAGCGGCGCATTTCACATCATAAGCATACCTCAGTGACGTCAGTCTACCCTGCAATTGGCATAAAGTTCTGACCACTCCTTCTTGGTGTTGCATTTGCTCTGTCAGTCAGTGTATAAGAATAACTTAGTCGCATAAAGAGTATGAGAATACGGGTGGCATATAACTAAAATCGAATGAGAACACAATTTTAAAATATTAAGATCAAAGGGTTTATTATCCTCCTGATGATTGTGAAATCTGATAAAAAAATAAGCATATTGAAATTACAAATTTCGCAGCTAACAAGTTGAAGATTGATACAGTTGTTTTGAGGACGAGACTAAGTACCATCGATATAAAAATTTTATCATTACCTCGCATATACGGAATAATAAACAAATAAAGTCACTCAAACTCCCCATTAACTCTGGGGTACATTTACATAACTTACACACAAGTCTGAGTGAAGCCTATCCTAGATCTATCTTGTACAAAAAATAGACCTATGTAAAATAACACGTACTAAACACACAGGATATTTCAACACGAAATGCTCTAGTTCGGAATCAAACCCAGCATACACACAATCAACCCCAGGATTGGAACCTGTTTTGACAAATCAAAATAATGTGCACTCACCAGAATGAAACAAAACTTAATACAATATATACAAATGAATACGGATCTCCACAGCGTAAGGTTCGAACAAGTGATCACTGGACTCCGCAAATCGACACTGAAAATCCCCAACTATTATATTCAGTCAAAAATGGCTGCATTACACTAGCTAATTGAGTCTACATCTGATCAATGTACTGAGTCACATCATGAATCACATGTCTTGGAAACGGGACCCAGCTGTCTAAAACCCTGGCTATGTATCGCCTCAAAAAAAAAAAATATTGCTCACTCTTCCTTCTTCAGGAGTCCCTCTGGTGGGCGTGCCCATGTCACACAATTATATAGCTGCGCAAGTCGGTCAGCCGACACACATCTTAACTCGTGCACATAATTTCACTATCAATATACCTTTAATCTTCCTTCAGGGCTTTCATATTATCGTTGCTTATAAACTCATACTTAGCCCATTAATACACTAGTTTGCGAAGGCATTTCATCTCATATTCCATTTCATAGCGGGTGTTCAATCTTTCTAACTTAGAGACCCGGCTTCCAATCTCTGCTGTATCTCTATGTTACGTTTGTCCCTATGCACGGACACAAAAATTCACTGCCAAATAATTGGCAATTAAAAGTTCTTAGGATGGAATTACTACCTTATCAACTCACGGACGAATTTAAAATCTCTGTCTCTCGCCTAGTTACATGGGAGGACATGGTTCGAACCTCACGACGGCTCACTCCGACACTCTTTCCATCCGACAACTAAACTACATCAAAATACTACTCGCATGCAAGATGATACAACTGTTTTAGTACCAATCAACATAAGAAAAACATTCTGGTGGACACTACTGGCACTAACCATTCTACTCTAAGTAAAACCATGTAAAAGAACGAGAAAATTTCCAAATGAAAAATGAAGAAAAAATAAAAATCAAATCTAACGTTTTTACAAAAATCTAATTCACTCACACTTGTTACTAATTGAACACCGTGCCCTTAATCAGCACATTTACATATTAAATGAAAGAAAGACTATCAATTATTATTTACAAATTAATGAACATTAAATGGATATTCCGTTGTAATACGAGTCATGCTAGTAAAGAGTACTCAGCCTCATCCTCAGGGCACCTCGTGTAGCTACGGTGCGCCCATAATTCGATCTACTGCTTCATAGCTTCCATGTCGACTTCTTTGATGACCAGGTCCGAACTGGAACTTCTAGGATGAAACTCCATATTCCTTGGCACTGGAATCTCGTTGGTCTACGGCACACAACACACACCGTTAAAACCTTTACGTACGTCTGCTTCAAACGTGCACTTTACAGCCCGATTTTTGACCCAAGGTCCCGGGATCAAATATACTACTACAGGTTTATTAATTAAACGCCCACATTTATTGTAACAGTGACGTATTGGTGTCAAGCCCTGTGCCGCTGACATTTATTATTATGATGCTTCCAATAGTCACTTCTTTGTTTTGAGTGATGGCCTTAACGACGATAATAATAATACTAGTACAATTTCATGCTCAGAATTACGACCCAATAACACGAACGTGCACTCTCATATATCACTTCTTCTCATACATCACGTGTTTAAGATATTACTAACATTCTTTAAAATAAAAGTTCACACACAAAAGAAACTGCTACTCGAGACGATCACACGTCTGTTTCTCACGAGACAAGAACACAGAGTGCCCAGGGAAGACGCTTCCCAAACCTTATATTAGCTGAGAAGTTTCCCCTCTTAATTTTTCCATACACCCTATTCTCGCTGTAAGGGGTGCAATAGTGCGACAATCAGGTGACCAGTTCTTATGTTGTCGCTTAAGTGCGGCCAGTATCCAGTATTCGGGAGATAGTAGGTTCGAGCCCCACTGTCGGCAGCCCTGTAAATGGTTTTCCGTGGTTTCCCATTTTCACACCAGGCAAATGCTGAGGCTGTACCTTAATTAAGGCCACGGCCGCTTCCTTCTCACTCCGAGCCCTTTCCTGTCCCATCGTCGCCATAAGACCTATCTGTGTCGGTGCAACGTAATGCAACTTGCAAAAAAAAAAAAAAAATGTTCTGAAGTTATGATTAAGACTCGCTCAGACGAAATCGGATCGCAGATTCCCCAGTAATGTATAAATAACAGTCATCAGTTTTCAGCTCATTCACGGGATTCCCCCCTGTCAAGTGGGTGTGAAGACATTTAACACATGGCCTCTGTAACATTCCACTGTTATGTAATAATATATTCCTTCCTTTAACAGGAGATTATTACCGTAAAGTACGTCACATACTCTAAATCACGAACAGCACTTTTGAATCGTTACACAGAGCAGTATTATTAAAATCGTTAATTCCTTAATATAGAAAACAAAGTTGGCTAAGCTCTTTTAAGGATGGTTCCAAGATTCGGATGCTAAAATGTTTACCTCTCCCACTCACCAACGACTAATGGTGGGGATAACTTTTCCCTCCTTTCCATCCAGGGATTCCCTAGCTCTGCTTGGGGGGAAATATTTCCTAGCCTCGCCCGTGGCGTTCCAAGCTTCGAGATTCCGCGAACTCACTACCAGAGAAAGAAATGCTCGTCCACTTGATCCCTAGTCCTTGGTTCATGTCTCTGTCGGTACAATACAGTACATAAATGTAATCAAATAATAAAATATTGATTATTAATAAACTTTCCCTTTAATTTGTACTTAGGGAGACATGTATTAAAGACCGCTTTATTGCGTTCTGTCATGTTGGTTTTGTGTCCATTGTTGCATCCTGTATGACTTTGGAAAAAACACAGAGACTATCTTTCTGAGGATGTAGAAATGCAGATGGAGAGAAACTCACTGCAATGATAATGAAAACTCCCCAACTCGATTGTGACTGGCAGTAGACAAGGGGGCCTGCGATTACAATGAAAATTCCCTAACGCGCACTTCACAAGTGAAACTACGTACGACGACTTTTCTGTCGTGATTCTGTTGGCGTTACGCTAAGTGCTAGGCAATTTAATAAAATTTTACTCACAATGTATACACTACCTCAGCTAGAAACCTGTATACAATGCAGAAGTCCGTAGTGAAGCACGTGTATATTACCTAGTTAAGAAATAAAGTGACGAGGAATGATTTGTACCGTCTTCGCTGATAGCAACTACATAGCAAGGAACCGGAACCCCGTAATTCTGCAGGCAGCATATTTAAATAATGGATTATCACTTATCACACATGTGACATCAAAAATGTACTGTAGAATCCTTCACTTTCAGCCAACAGAACAAAACAAATAGCTGAACTCTCAATTTCTCCTTCTCAAAATATAATTTGCCTGCCACAACACAGATAAAGCAACGACAAGAGATATGAACGCTGCCCAGTGGGATAAAAATTGACTGTCATAGCAGCCCTCGACCTATCGCTCCGAAACATTGCCCGTTTATTGTCTTCTTTTTTTCGGAAATATTTCTTGGCTGAGACTTATGACCTAAGAGGAGTCTGTGATCAATGTTGAAATTGACTCTTATATTTATTACAGGCTTATATGCGGTGGTTACAAGTAAAATGGTGTAAGTCTCATTAACATTGTTTTGATATACAGGACTTGTCCTCAGCTCCTCGGAATGTAGTTTTAGGCCACACTTCGTATACACGCATTGTATAGACAGCCTACAAATATATGGCCATGTCGGTGTGCACGTACTACGGATGTTATTTAGTACAGTCTGTAGAGTTCTGACGGCCTTATGCCATGGATTTGGGAGTAGTGGAGCTTTGAAGCAGCGAATGAAACCTTTATACACGACAAGCCAAGCGTGCTGGACGGCCACCTAGGTCCCTCGTTAGCTCAGATGGAACCGGCAGTGAATTTCATGAGCGGACAGATCAAGTGTGAACTGTTTCAAATCCGCAGAGGTGTTGTTTGTTATTTTAAATTCGTTTTACTTAGCGGGTATGTTGTCTCACATAAATTTAATGTTTTCAGCGACTGGATTTTATGTGGCCGTGAAGATGGCCGTTTGATGATCTGGTCTGGACGGAAACAGTATGGCCGGTGGAAGGGATGAGGTACATGAATACAAGTTGGCTAACGCAGTATATGTTCGAAATGGCGACCTTGATTAATGTACATTTGGGCATGCTATTGAAATGAGACTCTGACTTTCTGGGGCATGTTAGGTGTATCGGCTCTGCAGGCCTCCACAATTCGATTTCGAAAAATTTAATTATTTTCCGGCTTTTGTGCGTGACCTACTTGTTTTAAATGTCACCGAGTGAGTCGGCTGCGTGGTTATGGACGCACAGCTGTGAGCATGCATTCGGAAGATAGTGGGTTCGAACCCCGCTGTCGGCTGCCTTGAAGATGATTTTCCGTGGTTTCCCATTATCACACTAGGCAAATGCTGGGGCTGTACCTTAATTAAGGCCCGTCCGCATTCTTCCCACTCCTAGTCGTTTCTTATCTCATCGTCGCCATAAGACCTATCTGTGTCGGTGCGAAGTAAAGCCGATTGTAAAAAATTATTAAATATAAAATGAACCCACAGAACGAAGTCCTACGGTGTTAAATCTGTGGTCTGACGGGCCAGATGAGAGGTCGCCCATTCCTACCCATTAACCACGATGTGTAGCAGTCAGCTGGTTGCGGATGACTGCTGAGTTGTGTGCAGTGGAGCTCCATCATGTTATAATAATTTCGTGTGGCTATTTCTAGCCGAGTGCAGCCCTTGCAAGGCAGACCCTCCGATGAGTGTGGGCGGCATGTGCCATGTGTTATTGTGGTGGAGGATAGTGTTATGTGTGGTGTGTGAGTTGCAGGGACCTTGGGGATAGCACAAACACCCAGCCCCGGGCCATTGGAATTAACCAATGTAACCAATGAAGGTTAAAATCCCCGACCCAGCCGGGAATCGAACGCGGACCCTCTGAACCGAAGGCCAGTACGCTGACCATTCAGCCAACGAGTCGGACTCCATCATGTTGAAATCACATGGTAACACGTTGTAATATAAACAAATCCTCTAAGAAGAGTAGTAATTGATAGGTAACGGTCTCCTGTCAGATGGCCCTCAAATAAATGTGGGCCAAATAGCTGTTTATCCAAAATACTGCACCAAACATTTACTCCTCATCGTACCTAAAATATTGCTTCTCTTAATCCTGTGGGGATGGTCAGCACTCCAATAGCGCATATTGTGCCTATTGACGGTGAAACCAGGATTCGTCCAAAAACAAGTTTTTAGAAACGAACGCCCCATCGCCACTTGGCTCAGTATCCATTCACAAAAGTAGGCCCGAGCTCCAAAATTTCTCCCGTAGAGTTCCTCGTGTAAATGCAGGTGATAGGGTTGAAAGTGACTGTCATACATGATACGTACTACAGAAGAATAATTGATATCAACCTGTGTAATCGTGTGATAGCGTTCAACACAACCTCAGCTCTAGCTCAAGAAGTCACACGTGCCTCTAAGTTGAGGCAGTCGTGAGAGTGACCCTGTTATACGCAAATTGCGCTCTACATTCCTGAAAGTAACTGCGGTCTGTTGACATCTCTGTGATGATCTCTCTTGGCAACCGTGCTTTGCTTGTAGTGCGTTCGCTCCTGATTGGCCATAAATTAGAAGCAAAACAACGTACTTATACGTTGAATACACAGCGAAGGAATGAACAGCACTACTGAGATGGCGCACTACGGTATTTGAGGGGAATCAGTGAACATTCATATCCCAATAAAACAATGTCCAATTGGTCAAGTGTGGGACGAACAGGCGTGTGCTTGATACCTGAATCTCTGACTGCCAAACAGAAACAAACAAAAAATATTTTGACGGGAGATTCGAACCAGACCGCGTCTGTGGTGTAGCGGTTAATGTGATTAGCTGCCAGCCCCCGAGGCCCGGGTTCGATTCCCGGCTCTGCCACGAAATTTGAAAAGTGGTACGAGGGCTGGAAAGGGGTCCAGTCAGCCTCGGGAGGTCAACTGAGTAGAGGTAGGTTCGATTCCCACCTCAACTATCCTGGAAGTAGTTTTCCGTGGTTTCCCACTTCTCCTCCAGGCAAATACCGAGATTGTACCTAACTTAAAGTCACGGCCGCTTCCTTCCCACTTCCTTGTCTATCCCTTCCAAACTTCCCATCTCCCCACAAGGCCCCTGTTCAGCATAGCAGGTGAGGCCGCCTGGGCGAGGTACTGGTCATCCTCCCCAGTTATATCCCCCGATCCAGAGTCTGAAGCTCCATGACACTGCCCTTGATGTGCTAGAGGTGGTATCCCTCGCTGTCCGAGGGAAAAACCGACCTTGGAGGATAAACAGATAAAAAAGAAGAAGAAGAAGAATATTCGAACTATCAGCGAACAGCTCTTGACGTTTGAAGAGTGCTCGAAGGTCTCAAATTCAAAGGGCAGAAGACTCATACTCTATAAAGCCTTTTATTAGAATTGTAACAAAATACATCTTTCCAACAACTTATAGTCGTGGTTGTCAATCATATACCCTTACCGCTGTCATAAGGGCCTAAAGTAACACACACTATTATGTCTCTCTTTTTATAATCTGCTTTATCTCGCACTGGCACAGATTTGATATATCTTATGGTTACGATGGGATAAGAAAGGGGTAGGAGTGGGAAGGAATTAGCTTCCTTAACTGTTAGCCCTTTCCTATCCCATCGTTGCCGTAAGACCTATCTGTGTCGGTGCGACGTAAAGCAAATTATAAAAAGAGAAATGATATTATATAGGTTGATTGGTGGTAGCCTATGGAAATAAAATACATTTTCACTAGAGGGTCTTCCCGCCAACCCCCGTGGTACAACAGCCCCGAAGAGTCATGCCCTACCAATTGACCGCTGCTCAGCGCGAAGGCCAGCAGATTACAAGGTGTCGTGTGGTCAGCACGACGAATCTTCTCGGCCGTTATTTTTGGCTTGCTAGACCGGCACTGCCATCTCACGGTTAGGTAGCTCTTCAATTGTAATAACATAGGCTGAGTGGACCTCGAACCAGCCATCAGACCAAGGTAGAAATCCCTTACCTGGCCGTGAATCGAACCCGGAGCCTCCGAGTAAGAGGCAGGCACGCTACCCCTACACAGCGGGGCCGACAGAGGGTTTTCAGGTATTTTTAATATTTACGATGATCTCAGGAACTGAGGTAGAGAAATCTTACGTCGGATATTGCTCTTTTTCAAAGTAAATGAATTTGGTTAAGATTTTCTAACTCAATAGCTAATAATCCTCTCATAGAAAGTTTCTTCATTCAAGTAAATGTTGAGCAAAATTAACAGCATTCTCCGATTCCACAGAATTTCAGAAAGAGCGTGTGTTTCTGCTGACAAGTTTACTATACCGATAATGTCCTTCAGTGCTAACTATAAAAGTCGATATCCTTGTACGATGTGGAGAACGTGATATGGAGCTATGCTCGTGCTCATGAGCGGTGGCATTTGACGCTGGCAATCTGCGACTAGGAATAAGGATGTAGCGGGCGATAACGCAGTTTACGGCCGCTCTTAAATGCACGCCATAAGAAGTTAATGAATGCTAAGGTATGCCTTGCCAAGTGACAGTGTCACTACCGAGCTACCTTGACATCCCCGGAAACAGCTGAAGGTCGCGCCACGAGTTCCTCCTCTCGTAAGGTGTGGAAGAGTCACATTCACATTGGTCGGTCACACGTGCCAATGGTTAATGTTTCTTAAAGCACTCTTTACTGTCGTAACGATAAGAATATTCCAGAAGTATTCAGATATTGAAATCTATACATGCTCAAGGTTCAGTTTCTCATAAATATATGACGTTACGAAAACGTCATATTTTTAAAGCCCGATTTATTGAGCCAGTAAGTTTGAATACGAGATAATTTTATACACAAATGGTCATAATAACAGAAACGGTCCTAAAAGAACTTCCGCTGTAATGATGATAATAATAATAATAATAATAATAATAATAATAATAATAATAATAATAATAATAATAATAATAATAATAATTACTTGTCTTTTTCCCCCTTTATTGGGTCACGAGCTATGGATTTGGTCCAGATTTACGGTTGGATGATTTTCCTGACGCTAACGCCATTTGAAGAGATGTACTGTACACTTGCTACAAAAAGTATTGGCACACCCTCTGTTTTTTCAAAATAATGTGTATACAGGAAGCGTGCAAGAATATAACATGTGTAGCCCTTAATATAATGTACAACGAAACTGCAATGCACTGCCATCACAACAATAACACAAAAGAAGTATGTAGTTACACAAGGACATCCACTTAAATACTGCAAAACAAGTATTGCCACAGTATACTACTAAACACTGTAGATGTTCGTGCGTACATTTCAATATCGTGTATGCAAGCCCTTAGCACGAATGACAGCCGCCAACTTCCTCGTCGTTGCCGGTGCAATTGCTGATCATCCACCTTGTAGAACAGGGTCAGCCAACTGGCTGGCGTGTGGTGTAAGAGGGCCCGTGTGACGTCGCAGAGCGCATGTGACGTATAAGCGCAGAAGGTGGGGAGACGCTGTCGTAGAGTGAGACGAAGAGGCAGCCTCGCTTTGTAGTAAACACGTGCAGTGCCATACGTAGTGGTGGTGGTACAGTACGTATGGATGAACCGGGCACATCACGGTGTGACAAGCTACCTACCCCTCCGATCTTTTTATCTTTATGGGAAGATCTATATTCAATTGTTGAAAATGATAGGAATGCAAACAGGTAAATATTTAGTTTGTATATGTAGAAATAAAGTTGCTTTATAACTCTTATGCTACTTTATAACAAAGTTACGTTACAATAAAATATTTAGAGAGAAATATGTACTACACATACCGCATTGTACCTGCAGCCCTTGGGCCTTCCCCTATGAATGACGTTGTGTTTCCCCTCGCCCCTCCAGCCTTCACTTCTCAGTTACAGTACTAAGTACTTCGTTTCGCTGCCCGAGCAGAGTGTGTGACGTGTTACCTGACATCACACGTACACGCAGTTGGCTGACCCTGTTGTAGAACCCTCTTCAGTTCTTCTTTACCAGATGGGCAGCGCTTGGCCTTTTCTCTTCTCAGATGATCTCACAAATGCTCGATGGGATTCAAATCGGAGCTCTGTGGTGGAGTAAGAAGTCGTCTGGTTTTTTTACAGTAACGACTCTCGAGTTTTTAAAGCATTGTCTTTGGGGTCGTTATCCTGTTGGAAATGGAAGACCCCATCCAGGCCGAGCATGTGTGCACTGTTGGATAAATTATCCCGCAACACACCAGTGTATTTGTACTGATCCATATGTTCTTCAATAAAGGCAAACTTTCCTACTCCCGAGGATGCCATGCACCCTCAAACCATAACATGTCCGCCACCATGCTTTACTGTTGGCACTGTGTTCTGTTGGTGTAATTCGGTGTTAGCTTTTCGCCACACTTTCTCTCATCCGTCAGAACCAAGCAGGTTGAACTTCGACTCGTCTGAGAATATGACAGTGCCCCAGAATTCCAGCGGTTTTCCACAATATTCCTTGGCAAACGCAAGCCGTTTTTTCCTATTTACCTCCGAGATATATGGTGTCTTTCGTGGGGATCTGTCATCTATATCTGGGCTATGCAAGACATTTCGTACTGTCTGTGCGCTTCCCGTCTTGTTAGATGATGTAGCGACGTCCGCAGCTAACGAGGCAGCACATCTTGTCAAATCTTTTTGGACTAAACGTACGATGCGCTGTCTCTCTCATTGTGTGAGAATTCGTGGGCGACCTGACCTGACTTTGTTTTCTGTAGATGCATGCTCCTTGTATTTGTGTATAATAGATCGCACAGTGGAGAAGCTTATAGTAAGCATTCTACCGATCTCTCTGTAAACGTACGTTTATGCTGCAGCCTGGCTGCTGGCACATCGCCAAGCCTCGCTGCTCGATGTTAAGCGATGATGAAACAAACCTATGGATCTCAATCGGTGCTTTTACCCTGGAGCGCGGCTCATAGCTGCGCTGCTGACTGCTATCCTCGCCACATTCATGGTCTCAAACACGTTTGATTTTCGAGCCTAGCACATCGCAGGCTATCCTGCAACTTGGACTGTGATTGGTTCTTTCAAGGTCACCCGCTCTCCCACTCTTCCTCTCTTCGCACTCTACATACACGATCAGTGATCACTTGCCCACTTGCTATCTGAACCTGTCTTCGAACGCAATGCGATTTGGAATCAGCGGCATGCGGATCATCATAAGAGGTTCATATGGGATAAGAGGAGTGACGAGATGACGAGCGGCCAGTGTACCTTGTTCTACGTTTTATGAGGGAGAGTGGCTTGTTTTATCGTGTTTAAAAGTGAAGTTTCTATTTGTGTTTTAATTGTTTTATTGTTAACTACTATTTTACCATACCGGACGAGTTGGCCGTGCGATTAGGGCGTGCAGCTGTGAGCTTGCATCCTGGAGGCAGTGGGTTTGAACCCTACTGTCGGCGACCCTGAAGATGGTTATCCGTGGTTTCCCATTTTCACACCAGGAAAATGTTGGGTCTGTACCTTAATTAAGACCACGGCCGCTTCCTTCCTATTCCTATCCCATCGTTGCCGTAAGACCTATCTGTATCGGTGCGACGTAAAACAAATAGCAAAAAACCTATTTTTTCTATTGACTGCGTTTATCTTTGTGTATTTTAAATTTGAGTTAAACATATTATTTTACATCTATGTCAGTGCCTTATTAACTTTTATTACGTTTTACTCGTTTTTCATTTTCGAGTAAAATAAGGCATTGCGAATTAGATCAACTGCTTATTTTAAATTCATAATAATTTTCCTCATCATTATCATTTTTCTAATCCTAGTCAGTGGGTTAATTATAACTTTTAATCCATTTCGTCTCATTTCGTACCATCAGGAGACGATGACCTAGATGTTAGCCCACTTTAATCAAAAAGCATCATCATCATCATCATCATCATCATCATCATCAAACTATTGAATGGCGTGGCAAAAGAATGCGGAACGATTACGTCAATGTTGTTATTTTATTCTTGCCATTTAGGGGACCTCTATCATTTGAAACAGGTGATTTATATAAAGTACTTCGTTTTACATGGACAGTTCGACAATTATTTTTTTAAACTGTAAACGCATTTTGTTTAGGCGACCTAACTAAAGTCAAAATGAGATACTCCATAACCCTTATTTTACATTATTCAAAAGTACACTATTAAACTGCGAAATGAAGCATTTGTAGATTCATTCTTCAATCAACTCCCGCAGTAGAAATGCACTGAAAAATCAAGGTGAAGCATTTCACACTTTTTATTTCACATTCAGTACACCAAATTATTGTAAAATTCACTCGCCAACAGAACTGTGAGTCACTCGTTAAAAAATATCTGAATTTATTCCACACATAAAAGCATCAGCTGGAGCTGTGTTGTTTCCCCTCGACGGGGTAGCTCTTGAAAGTACGTCTTCGTAGTCTAAGTGTTCATGCCCTCTATATCTATAATGAAATTATGCAAAATACAAACCGCCTTAACTATCAGTTCCAGTGTTTTGAATTTTCGACTACAGCTGAGAGCTGCCAGCAGCGTACGCTCGGGGCTGCTGCAGGGTAAAAGCTCCATGGTGAGCAGCCTGGCTATAGTCAGCAGCAAGATGTTAGGGCGAGCATCCATGTGCCAGCAGCGAAGCTGCAGCGTAAACGTACCCTAACTTCTGCTTTGTGAGTGCAGTAACGCAATGTTCTCTCCAACAGCGGATGATTGTTCTCCTTTATATGGTCCCGTGTTGACAGTACTGACCACATCTACCGTCAGACTGACCGGTAAACAAGCCTTTAGTGATGATACAGACACATGACCTTGTTTTCCATGCTGTTTACACCACCGAAGCGTACGAGTGGTCCACTGTGCCATTATTTGGCGGTTCTAATACTGTACCTTCTTTTCAAAATCGCTCGTTGCTCGTGTCCCTGCATACTATCGTACGTAATATTGTGTATGTACCGTATCTCTGTCTACGTGTATATCTTGCATGTTACACTGTCGTTCATTGCTCCCAATAGTACAACAACATGGGGTGTGCCAATACTTTTTTTTTTTTTTTTTGCTAGTTGTTTTACGTCGCACCGACACAGATAGGTCTTACGGCGACGATGGTACAGGAAAGTCCTAGGAATGGGAAGGAAGCGGCCCTGGCCTTAATTAAGGTACAGCCCCAGCATTTGCCTGGTGTGAAAATGGGAAACCACGGAAAACCATTTTCAGGGCTGCCGACAGTGGGGTTCGAACCTACTATCTCCCGAATACTGGATACTGGCCGCACTTAAGCGACTGCAGCTATCGAGCTCGGTGCCAATACTTTTTGTAGCAAGTGTACAATATTTAATATGACATGTTTTCGTGGTCGCTGGTCGTGTGGTGTGTTGTGTGTTGTGCTCTATGTAGATATTTCTAAGAGAAATATCTAGTTCTCGAGTCAAAGGAATTAACCATACGCAATTGAAAATTCCCTGCCGGGCCATGAATTGAACCCGGGGTCCTCTGAACGGAAAGCCGGTGCGCTAGGCATTCATCTGATAACCTAACCATCCAATAATATTAATGTTAATAATAATAATAATAATAATAATAATAATAATAATGATAATAATGGTATTGCTTTTAAGTCCCAGTGAGTACTTTTACGATTTCCAGTGGCGCCGGTGTGTGGCATTTTGTCCCACAGAACTTCTTTTACGTATCGTCGAATCTACTGATATGAGGTTAGCGAATGTCACCACCTTCAACTACCACTTGACGGAATTGGAATCGATCCCACCGACTTGGACTCACCATCTGAGCCACTCATTCTGGCAAGGTTTATTTAGAATTCATCAGTTTTAGTATTGCTAAGTTACAGTTATTACAATAACTTGCGGTTTTCATTGGGTTAACATGTGATGAATTTGCAAATAAATGAATTAATTGAATTAATTAAAGACTAGATATAGGCTTTTGGGCTTATGCCATGTCAAGAAAATTTACTTTTCGCAGAGAACTGTGCTCTGCGTCATCAGAATAAAATCTCAAGTGTCCACAAGAAAGGCTCTTTAAACAAAATTATTTCTTTGTTCTGATGACGCAGAGCACAGTTCTCTGCGAAACGTAAAGTATTTCATCTTATTTTCTTGACACGGCATAAGCCCAAAAGCCTATATCATGTCTATAACTAAGGGCCGTGAAAACATCAATGAATTCATTAAATTTACCGTATAACATTATCGTCTATTTGCTTTACGTCGCACTCACACAGATAGGTACAGCCCCGGCATTTGCCTGGTGTGAAAATGGGAAACCACGGAAAACCATCTTCAAGGCTGTCGACAGTGGGACTCGAACCCACTATCTCCCGCTTACTGGATACTGGCCGCACTTTAGCGACTGCAGCTATCGAGCTCGGTTATAACATTATCATCATGCAGCGAGTTCTGTTACATAAGGTGCCATCTACTTCGTTCTCTTTCCCTACTTATCACATGAAGTGTGGGCCTTTTGAGTACATTCTATATGACAAATACTTTTCAAAGTAAATTACATAATGTCCACCATTCCGGGGTTGTTGGCCGACGTTGAATGTGATTCCACCCTGTCTGCATCACGGATGACTGCTTGCTGAATAGCAAATAATTGTCGTCATTTACACACACACACACACACACACACACACACACACACACACACACACACACACACACACACACACACACACACACACACACACAATATTCTGTTACAATAGTGCACTTTTGTGGTTGAATCGTTAAGGGCACAAGTGGGTCCCCTTGAAGTTAATAAGCTATGGCATGGTAGCCACGTGACTGAAGGAGATGTCAGGTGCTTGACAGCTTGGAAAAACCATTACAAATTCAAAGTGAGTTGTTCACTGCCAATATACGAGGTGAACAGTGCCATGCATATGAGTTTTGTACGTATTTTTACCACCGGGCTTCATATGATAGATTTGCAAAATATATTCTAAACTACATGTCGTACCCATCATTGACAGATTACTTATTTAAAATTGCAGCAGCAGAGACAAGGCACGCCTCAACTAACAACAATAGTTGGTATAGTTGCTCAGTGTAATGTCAATGTTGATAAGTTTTAAGGACTTATGTAGTCCAGCACACTTTATTTTCTGATATTAATGCATTTGAGGCCTAGGTTTCCAAACCAACTCTTTTATAATGCGTTTTTCCCAAATACTTCGATTGGTCGTACCTCCATGCTTTTTTCCTCCAATCAATCAATCAATCAATCAATCAATCAATCAATCAATCAATAACCACTAATCCGCATATAGAGGCGTCACCCTGGTGGCAGCTTCCCAGTCAAGAGTTTAACTACCCTTTTCTAAAATGATTTCTAGAAATTGTAAACTTATCATTCCTCTTGGTAAATTATTTAATTTCCTAATTCCTCTTCTTATAACGAATATTTACCCAAAATTTTTCCTGTTGTATTCCACCTCTTTCGTGCCAGCAGTTCCCTCACAGCGGGCATTGTCATACAGGACAATAGGCGGATGAGTTTGGACTCGATGTCGTTTCCAGCGCAGTTCAAGACGACGACGAGGACGATAATTGCTCATAATCTGAGAACGGTCGTATTTATTTTCACCATATCAAAAAAAAAAAAAAAACTATTTCATCTTACCCCGCCTTTACCTTCACTCTCCACATAGATATCTACATACGTACCGTGGTAGTTCCGGGGTGAGTAACTTGGCGGTAGGGCGCTGGTCTCTGAGCCCAACATGGCAGGTACGATCCTGACTCAGTCTGGTGGTATTTGAAGATACTCAAATACTGTACATCAAACTCATATCGTTAGGTTTATTGACACATAAAAGAACTCCTGCGGAACAAATTTTCGGCACCCCGGAGTCTCCGAAAACTATAAACATATAGTTATTGGGACATAAAACCAATAGCATTATAGAACTGCCATAGTACCGTGCATATAACACACCTCCGGAATATATTTATGATTACATTTTTCATT
This sequence comes from Anabrus simplex, assembly GCF_040414725.1. Lineage (NCBI taxonomy): Eukaryota > Metazoa > Arthropoda > Insecta > Orthoptera > Tettigoniidae > Anabrus > Anabrus simplex. The sequence continues at coordinate 1,324,262,432 of NC_090265.1, forward strand.
ATTAATTGATTTCATATGTTATTTTTATTTTTACTGCTTAATAGCAAACAATGTGTATTCTCCATTCAGGGATTGTGAAAAGACAAAGCCTAGTGAACAATACAATATAATAATTAAAAGTAAGAGAGTTTGGAAAATCATTTAAGAAATCTTTGTAGTTTAGGTTCTGTTGAAATGATTGCGTAGTGATGTAATTAAGCCTTTTAGAAAAGTAGCTGCAATTCTTAGAACAAAGGTATTTACCAGATGAAGTCCTTGCAGAATTTTTTAAAGAAGCCTGGGATCGTACCTCTCGCATGGGTTGGAAACCTACAACCTGTTTTCCCGTAGGTAACAGGGTCAGGGATGGAATGAATGAAGCCCCCATCTTGCGGTGACGATAGGAATTGTGCCGGCTGCCGAAGCCTGTCGCACTCCTCTGGGGCAATGATAAATTACTGACAGATTAAATGATAGTGGAGAGTGTTGCTGGAATGAAAGATGACATGGAAAACCGGAGTACCCGGAGAAAATCTGTCCCGCCTCCACTTTGTCCAGCACAAATTTCACATGGAGTGACGGGGATTTAAACCACGGAACCCAGCGGTGAGAGGCCGCGGGTCGCCTGAGCCACGGAGGCTACTTGCTGCTGACAGATATCATAGATATCCTTCAAGGAGCGTGGAAGTCAAGACCATACTATCTACTACGGCCTCCCCATTAACTGGACTCAGGTATCATAGCGCTGTGAATCAGTAACTTCACTCGCATCCAACACAGCACATGCGATTAAAATTCCCGACCCAGCCGGAAATCGAATCAGGGATACTCTGAACCGAAGGCCTCAATGCTGACCATTCAGTCGAAGAGTCGGACGAATTATAAGGTACAGTATTAAGTGAAATTATTCATATCAGGATATCGGGTGTTGATGGTTAAATTTTGGAACTTGTGCTTTACACACACGCACACATTACGGGTGTTCTCTGTACTGTACATAGAATTGCCGTTGTTGTTGTCGTTACAATTAGTAGCCCATCACTAGTTGTATATCTCAAATACTTGTATTAGAGATCAACCTTTTGTGTTTCTCAAGGAGAGTCTTTCAGCGTTTCGTCAGTGCCTGTATGTGTGTTCATGTAGTGGTATGTTTGTCGACGAGCTGCACTTGAGCAGATTATGTTAACATCACAATATATATAGCTAATTTTAAAGTAGTGTGGATACGTTTATGTAGAACCTGGGTGCAGTTCCCATCCGTTTAATCGTTTTCAGAGGGTTAGATAAGTCCCGTAGTGGACGTAAGAGTACACAGCCTCATGTACACTCCTACAAGAGAAGAGAGAGTGTATCATGTTTTATATTAATTCAAGTTATCCATTTGCGTAAACTAAGGCGCCTAAATTACGGACATTTCAAATAATTATACTTTTATTTCATTTTTAAGTCAACTAAAGTTTTAAATAGCACCCACTTTTAGGGCTAATAGTCCGTGTTACAGTATATGCATATAGAAACTTCAAGTGTAGTCTCTCATGCCTTTACATGATGTAGAATGATTCTTTAATCATAACGTACAGCTAAAATGTTCCTTATTTATGGAGATTATTACAGAATATATTGGCATATATGTCAGAGGTAAACTCACAGCTAACCTCACAGGATCGATTGTTCAAGTAAATGATTAAATACCTTATTCACTTAATTTGCAATCAGTGAGAATCACCGATTTTTGTATTGCAATAGTTTTCTGTGGTCCAAGTTCTGAGAGATTTTTCAATGGTTCTTGAGGAAGATCTTCAATTGAAGATGTGACTAGTTTAATGATCCGACTTCCTGATCTTCCACATGTCTATAATCTCTTCTGCCCATTGCTACGTATTTTGATCTCTTTTCGCCTTTTGTTTTAGTATGTTCTTCGCATTTGGCACACCTATATTAGTAATAATAATAATAATAATAATAATATATGGCCTCTGGTGCCATGTTGCAGACATTTCGATTTGACTGTGTTTAGACTGCCAACTTATCAATTATGATGTTCCTTTTTACTCTGCCAGATAGCAGAGAATCCGGATCACTGTTTGGGCTATCTATGGCTGAGCATATATTTGGAGAAAAAACGCTAAATGTGTCACCAGAGATCTTTTATACAATCGACATCGTATACGAGATGGAGCGTGAAATGGAATGTTATCCACTGTTCAAAAATTCGATCACCTTTGCCAGGTTTGAGCATGCGATCTTGTGATTCTGAAGCTGACACTCTGCAAATGATCCGCAGAGGGAGCTTTTGAAATAAGAATAGATCGCGGAATATTTAAAATCCCATGGGTAGACCACATCACGGACGAGGAGTACTCCGTCGAGTCGGATGTTCGCAAGACGCAGGAAAGCAACCTATTTCGGTCATATCTTCCGAAATCACAAATGCACCCTAGATGGCAATATAAAAGAAAATAAGGACATGGGCGGAGAGGATTACCCTGAAAACGAAATTCTGATGCAGAAAAAAACAAAATAGAAAAAAATACTCCGTGGTACCAACCAACCTTCAGTTTAGAGAGGGTACCAGAAGAATAAACATGCATAAAATGGTGAATTTAATTAATGCTCAGTTTGACCCTCTTGAAACACAGCGTACTACTTCCCTCCGCTGATGACTAAGAAGTATGCTATTCCTCGTATCGCTGATTGACCCTGTCTTTCTTGAATATTTGATCAAATATAAACTTTTCGGCCACATTACGGATGAAAAGAATGACGTAGAGTTCCTTGTGCTTCACACAGCTTTGTCAGTCAGCTATTGATTTCCGTTCTTTGCCATTGGATTCCGTTTTATCTCTGTTCCCAGCAGTAAGGTAGGCTGCGCTGTCCGGTCACTCGCTCAAGAGGCTCACAGTCAGCTGTCATTCAGCCGCCCTACAGTAAGGGAAGAGATTTCACAAATCTACTTTTCAGTTTAAATTATGATGCTGTTTGTTTAACGTCCTTCTGTTGGTATTGATTTTAATAAACGCGGAGGTGATGGCAATTTTTCCTCAGGTGTTCTTTCCAATGTCAGAAGCCAACGATACGAATTTGTCACATTGTGTATGTCTCTCTCAAGTTTTCTGCTCGAAGGCTGGCTAGATTCTCAAGTATCACTACCAAAGTTTATACTGTTAAAAGTAAACCATAAAATCCGATGGTGGAGTCGTAACGAAGGCGTGATTAGCAAGATGAGGAGTGAGATAGTTTTCCATCATTGCTCTCCTCACCGAGCCAGGAAGTGCTATGGCAGCACCACTGGCCAGATGCACACTAATCGAGCTCCGAATGTTATTACTCAGCTCCATCCCAAACTGTCACAACCATAAGCGAGACTGAGACCTCAGTAAATGTAATATTTTGCTCTAGTCTGTGCCAAGAGACATGTGCGAAAATATTGGACCCGTCAAGAAATATGAAAAGGCGGGTGTGCATAGACACCCTCAAATGCCACCGACCTCATTGGGGATCGACCTCAGGACACTTTAAATCAAAGAAATTGACGCTGACTATTCAGACAAGAAGCCTGACAGTCATAGAAGGGGAAGTAAAAATTTCCTCGTCATAAAAAGCCTAAAACAGTTTAGGTGAGAAAAGGAAGACAAGTATAAGCCAAGGGAGGTCGGAGTAGAAGAATGACAAGGGAAGCCTGACGATATTCATGGAATCGAAGTAGAATGACAAGGGAAGTCTGACGATATTCATGGATGGAAGTAGAATGACAAGGGAAGTCTGACAATATTCATGGAATCGAAGTAGAATGACAAGGGAAGCCTGGCGATATTAATGGAAGCGAATTAGAATGACAAGGGAAGTCTGACGATATTCATGGAATCGAAGTAGAATGACAAGGGAAGCCTGGCGATATTAATGGAATCGAAGTAGAATGACAAGGGGGAGCCTGGCGATATTAATGGAATCGAAGTAGAATGACAAGGGAAGCCTGGCGATATTAATGGAATCGAAGTAGAATGACAAGGGAAGCCTGGCGATATTAATGGAATCGAAGTAGAATGACAAGGGAAGCCTGGCGATATTCATGGAATCGAAGTAGAATGACAAGGGAAGCCTGGCGATATTAATGGAATCGAAGTAGAATGACAAGGGAAGTCTGACGATATTCATGGAATCGAAGTAGAACGACAAGGGAAGCCTGGCGATATTAATGGAATCGAAGTAGAATGACAAGGGGGAGCCTGGCGATATTAATGGAATCGAAGTAGAATGACAAGGGAAGCCTGGCGATATTAATGGAATCGAAGTAGAATGACAAGGGGGAGCCTGGCGATATTAATGGAATCGAAGTAGAATGACAAGGGAAGCCTGGCGATATTAATGGAATCGAAGTAGAATGACAAGGGAAGCCTGACGATATTAATGGAATCGAAGTAGAATGACAAGGGAAGTCTGACGATAATCATGGAATAGAAGTAGAATGACAAGGGAAGCCTGACGATATTAATGGAAGCGAAGTAGAATGACAAGGGAAGTCTGTCGATATTCATGGAATCGAAGTAGAATGACAAGCGAAGTCTGGCGATATTTATGGAATCGAAGAATGACAAGGGAAGCCTGGCGATATTAATGGAATCGAAGTAGGATGACAAGGGAAGCCTGGCGATATTAATGGAATCGAAGTAGAATGACAAGGGAAGCCTGACGATATCAATGGAATCGGAGGAGAAAAATGACAAGGGAAGTCTGACGATATTAATGGAATCGGAGTAGAAGAATGACAAGAGAAGCCTGATGTTATTAATGGAATCGGAGTAGAAGAATGACAAGGAAAGCTTGACGATATTAATGGAATCGGAGTAGAAGAATGACAAGGGAAGTCTGACGATATTAATGGCATTAATGGAATCGAAGTAGAATGACAAGGGAAGCCTGGCGATATTAATGGAATCGAAGTAGAATGACAAGGGAAGCCTGGCGATATTAATGGAATCGACGTAGAATGACAAGGGAATCTTGACGATATTAATGGAATCGGAGTAGAAGAATGACAATGGAAGTCTGACGATATTAATGGAATCGGAGTAGAAGAATGACAAGGGAAGCCTGATGATATTAATGGAATCGGAGTAGAAGAATGACAACGGAAGCCTGACGATGTTAATGGAATCGGAGTAGAAGAATGACAAGGAAAGCTTGACGATATTAATGGAATCGGAGTAGAAGAATGACAAGGGAAGTCTGACGATATTAATGGCATCAAAGACTATTTGTTTAGCGGTTGAATCCATGTCCCTCAAGTTTTAAGTCTCTTCTTCTCCTTCTTCTTTTCTAGCCTATTTCAATCCACTGCTGAATATAGGCCTCTTTCATATGCTATTCGTCTTCGGTCTTGAGCCACTTGGAAGCAGCGTGTTTCAGCCAACAGCTTTATGTCATCGAGCCATCTCTTCTGGAGTCTTCCAATGCCTCTCTTGTGTTTCCATGGTCTCCAATGAACAATCCTAGAGGTCCACCTATTGTAGTCTTGTCGAGCTACGTGTCCTACCCATTGCCATTTTAGTCTTGCTACTCTCTCTAGGATGTCTGTTACATTCGTTCTCCTCCTGATGTCCTCTGAACGGATCTTATTCCTAAGGCTGATCCCTAGCATCTGTCGCTCCATGGCTCGTTGTGTTCGCTGAAGCTTGCGAGCACTTTCCTTCGTCAGAGTCATCGTTTCCAGATCGTAAGTAGTAACTGGCAGTAGTAGTCAGGATGAATCTTGGTTTTCGGAATGCTATCCAACTCATGCCTATTCTGCGAGGAAATTCTGCATGTTGGTTGTCTTTTCCAGGTTTTATCTTGTGTCCAAGATAGATGTACTCATCGACAGCTTCTATATATTGGTTTCCCATTTTAAGTGGTTGACTGTCTGGGCTTAGTATTTTCGTTTTATTAATGTTCATTTCTAAACCAATCTTAGCAGAGGCAGTTTTTATTTCTTGGATCATGCTTTCTAGCTCATCTAGACTTTCACTTATGAGCACAATGTCATCGGCAAAACACAGGTGGTTCAAATATAACCGGTTGATTTTTATTCCTTTATTATCCCAATGAAGGGTTTTGGATACATCTTCCAAGGCAAGGGAAAATAGCTTTGGAGAGATTGTTTCACTTTGTCGAACTCCTTTGCCAACTGGGATTTTATTGGTGATGAGGTCTTCGTCCACTCTGACTACCATTGTTGCTTGATCATAAATGTTTTCCAAGAGCTTTATATTTCAGTTTATCATGGCATTTTGAACTGTCTTCATGATTGCCCAAATCTCCACTGAGTCAAAAGCTTTTTTATAATCAATGAAGGCCAGATGAATCTTGATGTTTTACTCAGTAGGTTTTTCAAGAAGAAGACGAATAATCTGGATGTGTTCAACAGTTGAGAAACCTTCATGAAATCCCGCTTGCTCGGCAGGTTGGTAAAAATCCACTTCTCATGTGAGGCGGTTGGTTACAATTTTAGTCAGGAACTTGTAAAGGTGTGATAACAAACTCACAGGACGATAGTTCTCTAAATTTTCCTTATCACCTTTCTTGAAGAGAAGAATCACTTCAGCATTTTTCCAATTTTCTGGTATTCTTCCAAAGTTAATGCACTTGTTGAGGAGTATTCTCACAGCTTCTAGCAGATCTCTTCCACCTAATTTCAGCATTTCATTCGTTATTTTATCCTCACCAGGGGATTTTTTATTCCTTAGTTTTTTAAAGTGCATTTTCGATCTCAGCAGTGGTTACTTCCGGTGTTACTTCATGTGATAATTATGGGTTGGTTGTTCATCACTGGGTGGTTTATTAATGGTTGATGTATACAGCTTGTAGTAGATATATCTAATAACTTCAGTAATGTTTTGCCTATCTGTGACTATTTCTCCATTTTGGTTCTTAGGTTTTGTAATTTTTGGTCTTCCTGTAGACATGTTTTTCTTTAAAATCTTCATGATTTTATTTTATTCAATTGTCTGCATGATCATGTTATTATTCAATTTTCTTAGATCTTTTCTTATCTCCTTGCGAATGGTCTTGTTACGATTTTTGTATTCCTGGAGTGATGTTAGCAGACAACATAATGCGCAGATTAGACCTAATCCTCAGTAAATAAAGAACATTTTGAATTAAACGATATATGTGAATTGACAGAAGTGCTGATGTTAATAGACATTTAGGTTTCTGCAGAAACTATTAAGTTCTGCCGTAGTAGGTGAAAGAAGTAGAAGAAATCAAAAGGACGTATCTCTGTATTCACACACTTATAAAAACACTTAACCGCTATGGTCATTTCAATGTGTAGCGAATAGGACCATTATTTTGTTCATTCATTCACAGATTAACGCTGGAAGTGATAAAGGAATGAACGTGCACTCTCTTTCTCTCACTGCATGTATATAATCGCTCACGCACCTCTCATGTACAGTTGGTAATTTAACACGGAGCATTCGTTCTGACAGATGTCTTAGTTGACCCATGCAAAAATTCCTATCTTTATGACCTTCGATAAGTACCTTATGACTGATTGTCATTGTTCTCGCACGTAAACATACAGATAAGATTTCTTGGAAGGATACTTACTTCTCTATATACTGGCCGCAATCGATGGACAGTTCGCAAGTGGAAACGCTTACATTTCTCCATCTAGAATTTCCCTTACTCTTTCTGACTATGATAAGAGTAGTATTTCAGAGTCGGAAGAAAACTAAATTTGAAGGCCTACAATCTGACTGATCAACAATGACATTACATTGACCATTGTTTGTTGTGATTTTCTTTGCCTCTTATGGTGACCTCATCTCCGACAGGTGGGATTACTGTTGCGTACCGAGTATAACAGCCTGACTGAATATCGGCGGGAAATAGCTGGGTAGTTAGAAAACTTTTTTTAGCATGCCATTCCACTGGTTCATACATTGTCTGATACTACTGGTACGTAACACCCTGGCTCATCATAGTATTTCAGCTATTCGATCCCTACTCCGACGCTCTGTTTAGAATGAGCAGTGTGCACTCTTTAGGCATAGGATCACTTAGTAATAGTAGTATGACCTGGTCTAGAATTACAATTCAGGCCTATTCCAAATTATAGCACCACGATTCACTAAATAATTCAAAATTCAACCCTCAAAAGAGCCATTTCTTAAGAAAATCACCTTCCTCTTCACTTTTATTAAATTTTACATTCATTTTATTCCAAATTAGCAGTGAAGAGGGATTTTCTCCTCTGGCTTGGAGGAAAAATTTGCCTCCAAGTCAGATAGATTTTTCCGCCGCCAGTGTAGTGAAATGTGATTTTCCGACTCATCGGGTACACCGAGGAAAGAGATTAGTCACAATTAGTAATAGGGCATAGATTTGCCCTGGTATTCTCCACTATTCGAACCCCCCTCCCCCACTGTCGGGTCGTACTGACCAAATCGGCTCTGGAGTGAGTGTGTGTGTTAGAGAGAGAGAAAGAGAGCTGGGTTATTTCCCGCATCACAGAAGGATGAAGTTAATCAGGTTTCGGAAGTGATCATTCACTCTCTGGCCATTGTATGACGATTATTCTGTATTGTAGGACACAAAATCAAGTAATCATCATCAGGTAATCATCATTAACACTTCATTTGAATTTAAGTGAATGTTGGTTAGTGTGAATCGTCGCCATAGGACCTATCTGTGTCGGTGCGACGTAAAGCCACTAGCAAAAAGAGAAGATTAGTGTTGAGTTACGCGGGTGAGTGAAAAATATGAAAATATCTCTCCGTCGCTAATAGGAACTCGACTGGACCATCAGAAAAGGCTTTCAGAACAGAAATAATTTAATAATAATGAAAAACTCATCACAATCATTGTTCAGCACTAATGGCTTAATTTCAGGAAGAACTGTGCTCACACACCTTGAAAAATGGCGTTCTTGCGATGTCCAAGAGTCTAAAGGAAAGGCTAGTAAAGTAAATTCCGAACAGTATATAAATAGCAGACCAACGGTCATGTATGGATCAGGCCTGAACACTCACCAAACACAAACACCTGGGAGCGAGAGACACTGAGGAAAATGTTTGGGGAAGTCCAGGATGCAAAAGCCTGGAGGATATGAATAATGCAGAGTTATCTTCCATCTATCGCAGGTCATGTATCATCTATAACATCAGTCTTTGAAGGCTAGAGTATGTGCAATGGATGGACGGTCTCCCCATACTTAATAAATATACGTGCTAAGCGAGACGACCAAGGAAGAGGTAGTTGGACGACATGGGAGTGGAATCTCTGGAATCCACTGCGGAAATGTCATTACATCTTTATATGTCAACCAGCTGATTTTTTCATGCTTTGTGTCAGTTGAATGTTCAGTGACAAATATACCAGCTTCCGAATATTTTGCCTCATGTCAACAGACTGAAATTTTTCAATGAAGATGTTTTGTAAAGTAGGTTTCCAAATGCAACCGTACCACTGAAAATACTTTGCAACACATTCAGTGTTATTTTATTGTGATAAGTATGAAGTGGTATGGCTGTCCATCAAAGAGCTGAAATTGCTGAAATCTCCCAAATTCATATGCTTCACCCTGAAAGGTTTCTTCTTATTACATTTTGAAATTAAATTCACCTAGTCTTTGCAGGTGATGATATTGCTAGTCGGCAGATGCTTCTTGACTCTCCTTATAATCCAGTGGTCCCCATCAACCTCCATATGAGTGTGACCTCTGGGAAGAGACTTATGGTTTACGTCTTTGGGACAGGGACTGCAGTCAAGAAGCCACAAGTCAATTAAGCATATCATAAGATTGTGGATTTATCCTGCACTGTTATCTGTCCATATGGCTGGAACGTGTGTTTTACAATTCATAATATTCTATTTTGCCCAATTGAACAGAGAGGAGGCCATTTCATTATCCCTCTGCCCTGGTGTCTCCTCATCCCAAGGCATGCACGAAGACTCTTGAGAAGTAGAATCATTATATTGTATAGTTCAGTGTCCAGAGCTTCGTTTAGTAAGAACTCTGCGAATTAGTCAGTTACGGTGTTAGAAAAAATTTTTGGAGGTTGGCCATTATGGTTTTTTACTTGTTACTGATCACTGTCTTTCCTTATACTCACTTTTAAAGGTCATTCTTCTGTGTGTATGACTTGTTTTTCTCAAACGGCCTTTGATTTTTCTTCTGTTGACGCATTCCCTATACAGAACACTGGTACTGATTTCTGAAAGGTAGAGAGATAATGAATTCTTCACTAAATACTCGCTTGAAAAGCCACTCTCTTGCTTTCTTCGTACCTGCTGCGTTGCATTCTTCAACATACAATGTATACATTTTTTAATGTTGGGATAACTTCTGTGCTAGTATGTGTTTAGCAGTTACGAATACAATCTTTAAACATAAGGGCATTCACCGCTACAGATGGGAGGCTAGGGGTACCAGATCCATAATAGACTATATCGTAACCGACTTCGAATTCAGGAAATATGTTAGCAATGTACGGGTTTTTCGGGGATTTTTCGATGAAACAGTCCACTATCTGATTTGTAGTGAACTAAGTACCTCTAGGTCTAGAATAGAGAAAGTGAAATATTTCTGCAAACGAATGAGGGTAGAAAATCTATAGAACGAGGAAATTAGACAGAAGTACATGGATATGATTAGTGACAAGTTCCGAACAGTGGACAGTAAGCAGTTTCTGGACATAGATAGAGAATGGGTGGATTACAGGGATGCCGCAGTAGCAACAGCAAGAAAATGCCTAGGAACAACTGTGTGTAAAGATGGGAAAAATCGAACATCTTGGTGGAATGATGAAGTGAGAGCAGCCTGTAAACGTAAAAAGAAGGCTTATCAGAAATGGCTCCAAACAAGGGCCGAGGCAGACAGGGATTTGTACGTAGATGAAAGAAACAGAGCGAAACAAATAGTTGTTGAATACAAAAAGAAGTCATGGGAAGATTTTGGTAATAACCTGGAAAGGCTAGGTCAAGCAGCAGGGAAACCTTTCTGGACAGTAAAAGAGAATCTCGGGAAGGGTGGGAAAAAGGAAATGAGCAGTGTTTTGGGTAATTCAGGTGAAATCATAACAGATCCCGGGGAATCACTGGAGAGGTGGAGGGAATATTTTGAAAATCTTCTCAATGTAAAAGGAAATCTTCATGGTGATGCGAACCACGGAGCTCATTGGGAGGAGGAAAATGATATTGGTAAAATTACGCTTGAGGAAGTTGAAAAGGTGGTAAATAAACTCCATTGTCATAAAGCAGTAGGAATAGATGAAATTAGACCTGAAATGGTGAAGTGTGGTGGAAGACAGGGATGAAATGGCTTCACAGGATAATAAGATTAGCATTGAGTGTTGGTAAGGTACCTTCAGATTGGACAAAAGCAGTGATTGCACCTACCTATAAGCAAAGGAACAGGAAGGATTGCAACAACTATCGAAGTATCTCATTGATTAGTATACCAGGCAAAGTATTCACTGGCATCTTGGAAGGGAGAGGCGATCAGTGTGTGTTTTCAGAACACAGAGGGGCTGTCAGGATCAGATTTTCAGTCGGCGTCAGATAATTGAAAAGTGCTACGAGAGGAATAGAGAGTTGTGTTTATGTTTCGTAGATTTGGAGAAAGCACATGACAGGGTACCGAGGGAAAATATGTTCTCCATACTGGGGGACTATGGAATTAAAAGTAGATTATTAAAATCAATCAAAGGCATTTATGTTGACAATTGGGCTTCAGTGAGAATTGACGGTAGAATGAGTTATTTGTTCAAAGTACTTACAGGAGTTAGACAAGGCTGTTATCTTTCACCCTTGTTTTTCGTAGTGTACATGGATAATCTGCTGAAAGGTATACAGTGTCAGTGAGGGATTCAGGCAGGTGGAAATGTAGTAAGCAGTCTTGTCTATGCCGACAACTTGGTCTTAATGGCAGATAGTGCAGAAAGCCTGCAGTCTAATATCTTGGAACTTGAAAATAGGTGCAATGACTATGAAATGAAAATTAACCTTTCTAAGACTAAATTTATGTCAGCAGGTAAGAAACTACACAGAACTGAATGTCAGATTGGTGATACAAAGCTGGAATAGGTAGATAATTTCAAGTATTTAGGATGTGTGTTCTACCAGGATGGTGATATAGTAAGTGAGATTGAATCAAAGTGTAGTAAAGCTAATGCAGTGAGCTCGCGGATGCGATCAACAGTACTCTGTAAGAAGGAAGTCAGTTACCGGACGAAACTATCCTTACATCGGTGTGTTTTCAGACCAATTTTGCTTTACGAGAGCGAAAACTGGGTGGACTAGGGGTATTTCGTTCATAAGTTAGAGTAACAGACATGAATGTAGCGAGAATAATTTCTGGTACGAACATGTGGGAACAATGGCAAGAGGGTATTCGGAATGAGGAGATATGGCTAAGTTTGGAATGAACTCGCTGGATGAAGCTGTACGCATAAACCGGCTTGTTGGCGGGTCATGTGTGGCGAATGGAGAAGGATTGGTTACCTAGGAAAATCATAGGCTCTATTATAGAGGGTAACAGAAGTAGAGGGAGAACAAAACGACGATGGTTAGACTCAGTTTATAACGATTTAAAGATAAGAGGTATAGAACTAAATGAGGCCACAGCACTAGTTGCAAACAGACGATCGTGGCAATATTTAAGTTAGTAAATTCACAGAGGCTTGCAGACTGAACGCTGAAAGGCATAACAGTATACAATGATGTATGAATGTATGTATGTATGTATGTATGTATGTATGTATGTATGTATGTATGTATGTATGTATGTATGTATGTATGTATGTATTTACTTATTTATTATGTATGTATAAATTTATTCAAGAAATGGAAATGCCTATCGATCATTTTAATAACTCAAAAACAAACAATAAATTTAAAACAATTCAAAATTCAAGGCAAAATTGCCAGAAAAACACTTATCTAAGTTGAAAAATCTAAAATTGTTCCTTGATATATTCTTAGTCACTAGTAAAAGTTTGGTTTTAATACAAGACTTGGGAGAAAGGAGACAAGCTCCTCGACTAAGCGGTATGTTCCGAACTCTGAGTGGAGAGATGGCGTGGAATGACATTAATAGACGAATAAGATTGCATTGTGTCTCTAAAAGTAGGAAAGATAAAGTAGTGAAGACAAAGTTGGAATTCAAGAAGACAGATTCGGGCAAATATCCGTTTATAGGAAGGGGAGTTACGGATTGGAATAACTTACCAAGGGTGATGTTCAATACATTTCCAATTTCTTTGAAAGTGATTGATTGACTGTGATTGTGACGTTGTGAAAATGGAAATCTAAATCCAGGAGCACCTGAAGCAGTCAAAGTCATTGACACAGATTCTGTGACGGGCTATGGCGCTTAGAGTAACGAAGATAAGAAAAATAAGGCCATCAGAATCAGAACTAAATACCTTGAAAATGATTAGTAACGTTATGGTTATGGATTTTATGAAAGCGTTTACAATTCCCAAAGCATCACAAAATCTTTCGCGTCATTCTTTCATTAGCTGTCCATAGGAGATGCCTGAAGGACACTTGTCGTCTGCTTCTACTTTCGTTCACTCATCTCTTCGTTAAATTCCACTAATGATAAGTAAGATGGCCATTCCAGTCATATAAAAGTCGCGGAATATTTATGATTCGTTCCAGGTTTTGTAAATACATGATATTTACACAATTTTGCGTTAGCTACCTCGGCTCTGGACACGGAGTTACATTCAACACTTTGCTGTATTGCTTGAACAATTTTACTGGCTTTGTAACTAACGCATTCTAACCCAAAATTTCTGCAAACTTCAGTGCGTTTCTTTTCCACTTATAATCTTTAAGATTTTCACAGCTACTCACATCAAGCTCACATTCACCACCCGCCATCACTTCAACAACCAGCACGTGATTTGAAACCGTGCCTATTGTTTGTCCACGCATTCGCAATCTTCCGAATGTACAGAGTGATAGTCTGCGCCTGGCATAGGTCACTCCTCAAACTTAGAAATGTGACTGACGACAATCATGTAAATTAACTTACCTAAAAGAAAGGGAGGGGAACTGTAAAATTTCTTCATATCATGTGCACAATGACAAGACTATGAATGAACTACCTGAATTCCAACATAGACCAGCCTCAACTGAGTTGAGTAGACTAAGAATACAAACAAAATTTACGAAATCGAGGAACCAGTATGTCACCTTTCCCGCTCTTTCCTTCCCAGGAAGAAAAATGGATCTCATTTTTGTAATACATTACGCTCTTAATCCACTGTATCTGCATGTGAAGCTTCGTGGTCCACTCAGTGTGTGAGGTTGTATGGGGAGTTAAAGCTTAACTGTTAGCCTTGTTTTCTCAGCACACATGACAACACGTGGTCCATTGTGTCCACAAGTGCCTCTGATAACACTGTTCAGTGGGCCTTTGTAGTTCAGAAAACATGTGGGTCATTTAGCATTATTTACTGCGGCGTTACATCCTTACGAGTGAATCTAGGAATAGGCATGAGTATTGTTATCGTAGATAGGGTTAAGTAACAATAGCTTACCTTAGATTACATGGAACAGGTGGATGAGAGAAAATACAGTATAGGGTCTATATTATTTTACAACTTGCTTTACGTCGCACCGACACAGAAAGGTCTTTTGGTGACGATGGGATAAGAAATGCCTAGTAGTTGGAAGAAAGCGGCTTTGGCCTTAATTAAGTTACAGCCGCAGCATTTGCCTGGTGTGAAAATGGGAAACCACGGAAAACCACCTTCAGGGCTGCCGACAGTGGGATTTGAACCCACTATCTCCCGGATGCTGGCACCTCTAACCGCACGGCCAACTCGCCCGGCAATGTCTAAATTTAGGACGTCTTCATCTCCAAGGTATCCAAATTCATACGAAAAATCTTAAGGTATCCACAACAAACGTTTTTAAAGCAGTTAGAAATGTTAATAATAATGTTACTGGCTTTACGTCCCAATAACTACTTTTACGGGTTTTCATAGATGCATTTGAGAGAGAAGATAACACCACGCCAACCCCCAACCTGGAAGGATCAATGACTCTGCTGTTAGGGTTACCATACCTTAGCCGAGATTGCTCCTCTTTAAGGCATCGGACATTCGACCTCACCATTCCCCTAAGGGGTAGGATTTGCAGGTTGCCGTATTAGGCAAGCCTACCAACTTGAACATTTCACACTACAAAGTATTTAGCAGAGAAACCCATTTACGAATCGTCACCCATCCCATTTACCCGGGCTTGGGACCGGCACAGAATCTATATATTTAAAAGATTATGAAAACTAAAGTCAGTCAGTCTGGCCATTCTATCCGGTCGATTTCCTTCATTCTTCTCTTAACTGAAAGGTAGTCAAGCACAGATTTGTCATCACTTAACTACTGCCTTCCTCAAATTATTTGATTTTTCAATTTTTTTTGTCTCTTTGAAGCAATCATATCTTTGGTTCTAATTGAGGTACGGAGTTCGTTTTGGTTTAAGAACACTCAGTGAATGCAGCTCTTTCATTTCAGCTCATAACTATTCAAATTAGTGGATTCTGAGAACTATTATGAGTTCACATTCAATTTGACATCTCATTTCTTCAACATTTGTTCTCATTGAAGCAATCATATATTTCGTTCTAATTGAGGTACGCAGTTCATTTTAGTCTAAAAACACTCAGTGGATCAAGCGCTTTCTTTTGAGGTAATACCTACTTACATTGATAGATTCTGAGAAAAGTTATTAGTACATTTGTCTCCATGACGAAGGTCTTTGAAGGACTTTTTAACAGTTCGGCGCGTAGTGTTGTTCCAAGGAACGTTTAATTCAATTTCTTTATGTGATGTATTTTCAAGTGTTTTGTTGACATAATATTACATTCTATTATCGCAGCAGATTATATGCTTTATTTCATTAACTCGAAGCTTTGCAAATACATCCGTGAGGATAGTAACGAACAACACCACACTTTGTACATTGCGGGCGGAACCAGCGGGAAACTGCTAGTTTAGATGAATTGCTTTCTTTGTGGCTCTTAATAGGCTGATCATGCCTCTCTCATGCTCGGGTTCGATTACTGAACTCTTGTAGGATTCACTCGACTTTCAGAGAACAACTGAGGTAATACTGAATGATATGAGGGGCAGCGGATCCTGTCATGGAAGCCAAACAGTACGACTGAGGATATTGTTACACATATCACGTGGCACTCCAATGTCTGCAAGCCATCAGACAAGGCAGCAGTCGTCTTGACACGCCAGGGCTGTGTGTACAAAACTGTACTGTACTGAGCTTTTCTATGAAGAGCACTAGTGATCTGTACCGGCTTTCACATATGCTAGTTTGATAGTTATAAAGGAAAAGAGAGACCACACATGTTGTATTCCTAATTCCAAGTAGGCTACCAGCTCCGAAACACCTTTATACCCAACTCTGTTCAGTGTCGTTGTTCATCACGTAGTCCCCATAAAAAACCTAACCTGGAACGTAATACTAATAAAAATAAACTACCGAGCGAGTTGGCCGTGTGGTTAAGTCGCGCAGCTGTGAGCTTGCACAGTCGGCAGCCCTAAAGAGGGTTTACCGTGGTTTCCCAATTTCACACCAGACGAATGCTGTGGCTGTACCTTAATTAGGGCCACGGCCGCTTCCTTCCCACTCTTAGGCTTTCCCTATCCCATCGTCGCCACAAGACCTATCTGCGTCGGTGCGACGTAAAACAAATAGCAAAAATAAAAAAATAAAAAAACTAAGAAATGAACGACACTTTCGCTTTCCTGGATTGTTATTTCTTAAATGTCAGAGATCATTGTTCATCTTTGGGCCATTAATCACTTCTTCACTTCTTTTGTTCGGATAACGACGTTCCCTTGCGTGTAATGTCAAAGCTTGAGCCGCACCTTGCACTATCCTTCCACACATTATTCAATTTAAGAATAAGATATTATCTATACATTGCCATTCAACAGCCGTTTCAACATACACACAGATGTGTGGCATTTGTATAGGGATATCTATCTTAATTGTAAACTGATCTATACTCTTGCACAATGCTCTTTATCAGTCGGATTGTTATTGTTTGTAACATGTGTTTACTAGCCTGGGGCATATCCTTATTGGGAAATATGTCAGCCAAATCTTTGGCGTTAAAGATCTTAGGAAAAATAAACAAACTATGGGTGTTCTTTAGCTACATAAGAATACAAGAAGTTCATTTGACTCCGAGCCAGAATTAGCTATAGGTAATTCATTAGAAAGAGGATATACTGTATTTTTTCAGGAAAGAAGGCACTAATAAGAAGGCTTCCAGGAGGCTAAAGATATAAGTAAAGGGCTACTATAGGACAAAAACGTATGTGTAAAAGGCAGGGGCGTGGGCAAATGGGGGTTACTGGGGCTATCCTCCACCCCAAATTGAGATTTTATAAAAAGAAAATAAACAGAAACTGGCAATACAAAATAAACTAAATAAGCATTCAGAGAAATCATTGTAGAACCGACAGATCTGTTGATTATATTTTCTAAGAAGCCTCGCAAGTTGTATTTCAGATTGTAAGCAGAATAGTAAAAGTGTTGACCTGGATCGTATTGTTCTTGCTTTGTTGATCGGCGTACTTTAGCAACGTACAGCAACAGCAGCTCGATTTGTTCTGGGTGGTTTCCGACAAAAGAGTAGCGTTACAAGAATGTTGCAAAGTTTGGGCTGGGAAGACTTGGGAGAAAGGAGACGAGCTGCTCGATTAAGTAGTATGTTCCGAGCTGTCAGTGGAGAGACGGCGTGGAATGACATTAGTAGACGAATGAGTGATGTCTTTAAAAGTAGGAAAGATCACAATATAATGATACAGCTGGAATACAAGACGACAAATTGGGGCAAATATTCGTTTATAGGAACTTACCAAGCGAGATGTTCAATAAATTTTCAATTTCTTTGCGATCATTTAAGAAAAGGCTAGGAAAACAACAGATAGGGAATCTGCCACCTGGGTGACTGCCGTAAATGCAGATCAGTATTGATTGATTGATTGATTGATTGATTGATTGATTGATTGATTGATTGATTGATTGATTGATTGATTGATTGATTGATTGATTGATTGATTGATTGATTGATTGATTTTGAATATCAACGAATAATAATGTTATATGCTTTACGTCCCATTAACTATTTTTACATCGGGGTGAGTGGCTCAGACGGTTAAGGCCCTGGCCTCGTGTCGGTAGATTTACTGGCAAGTAAAAGAACTCCTGCGTGACTAAATTCCGGCACCTCGGCGTCTCCGAAGATCATAAAAGTAGTTAGTGGGACGTAAAGCAAATTGACGTATTTGAGCACCTTCAAATACCACCCGGCTACTTTAATTTCTCCAGTCCAAACAGAAACTCACAATAAACTAAATAGACATTCAGAGACATCATTGTAGAACTAACAGGTCTGTAGAATATATTTTATAAGAAGCCTCAAAAGTTGGATTTTAGATTGTAAACAGAACATTATTGTCGATACAGTAATATAAAGAAATGAACAACTAGATGACACAAAGTGTTTATAGAAAGGCTCCTGGGAGAAAAATTAACATGGAAGATCAATAGTTGGCACAGGGCCTAAAACCAGCGTGGGGTGGTGTCCAGTTGACACAGCAGTGTACAGTATATAAAATGACACCTTGATCGTGTTGTTCTTGATCTGTATCTTAATGTAAAATTTTGTAGTGTACTGGAATCTAAATATCAACACAATTCACTTTTATCAGCGTCCTTATAATGACAAGCCTTGCATGCGCGAACCACACACGCACAACCAACTTCATTGCGTTCTGTCATCAAATTATAACCCCCACCCCTACCCTCACCTCCCAATCGGCCGTTTCTGGCTACGGTACTGATGAAAGGACTTCTATTTGAGATGCAAATATAAGGACTTCTAGCTGACACGAAAGCACGATCGCAACGGTCTATACTTTTCACAACAATGTATCATATGGTCGCTTGTGATGTAAAACTAGGGTGACAAGTTATTTTGTTGATACAATCATATAAATAAAAAAGCAACTATATGACACAAAGTGTTTATAGAAAGGTGTCTTGGAGACAACAAACAATAGTTGGCTCAGCGCCTGAAACCACCGTGGGGTGGTGTCCAGTTGACACGGTACTGTATATAGAATGACCAGTAGTTAACACGAAGTGTTTATACCGTGTGATTCAGCCTCCCATTCCAATGTAGTTTTCAATATTAATTCCGTCCTGAAAACATCTGTCCTGCTGGTATGCTCAGAAAACCCAACCGGATATCCTGGTATTTACCATCTCACCATGATAGGACGCCGTAATATTATACTCGTATTAAACACTGGAAGTCATCTGTTTGCCTTCAAGATCATATAAACCTGACACGCTGGCGAAGCACTAAATTGATACTGTGACCGCAGCACACCTAATACATGCCATAAGCTGTCCAGTGTGCCGTACGAAACCATAACGTAGTTGGTAAAGGCGCGGCGGAGAGGGATTACGTCTGAGGTGGTTCGAGTTTGCGGCGAATATTCCGTAGTTTTTTAAATACCCGCTTTCATGCAAATTGTTTATAAATGAATGTGTTTGTGGCCCTAAGAAGGATCGATTAGTTAGCAGGCAGGACACACACGGACCGGAAATAACAGGAATACAACTCTCCTGACAATGTTTTTCCGGATCAAATGCTCGATATGATGACCGTTTTGGTTTATGCACATTCGGGCCCGGTTTCCACTAAATAGTCTTGCGCGCTGAAGCATTCCAGGTGTAATTGCTCGGTAGGCGTCCGTGATGAGTTGCCGGAGCTGGTCAGGGTTTTCCGATGCTTGAGTGTAAACGACGTTTTTGAAATGTCCCCAGAAGGAGAAGTCTAACGGCGTTAAATCCCATGATCCGGCGGTCCAAGGAACAGGGCCTCTTCGTCCTGTCCATTTCCCTGGCAGTTCCTCGTTTAGATGGTTACGAACGGTTAAAGTCGAATGTGGCGGAGCTCCATCCTGTTGCAACCATATCGGCAAACGATCGTGCAAAGGCACATCCTCCAGAAACAGTGGGAGTTCCTGACGCAAAAAGTGCAGGTAACGTAGGCCCGTCCAATGGTCCTCAAAGAAATAAGGCCCAATCAGGCAAACCACCAAGATTCCACACCATACATTCACTCCCCATCGTACATGAAAGGCCTCCTGTCGCACCCAGTGAGGATTGCCTGGGCTCTAATTGTAAATGTCCCATTATTGAGGAAGCGCGATTCGACTGAGAACAAAATGTGGGATACTAACGTTGCATCATTTTTCAGCCTGCGACAGAACACCATTTGAGATACCAAATCCCACCCATAGAGCTCTTGGTGTATCTCAAGACGCTAAGGGTGAAATGTATGTTCATGCAGTTTTGCCAGACGGATGGCTGGCTGGTGTTCACCTGTTGTGCAATCGCCATTGTACTGATGCGTGGATTATTACGATTGCCTTCAGAACAGCTTCTTCTGTTTCGCGCGATGTAATGGGCCTATTGCAGACTGTTGGCTGCTTGGAAATATCACGCCTGTTCTCCTTAGGCGTCTTTCAACTCGTCGGAATGTCGTAGAAGCCGCGTATCGCCTGTCAGGATACCGTTCCTGGTACAGACGTAGTGTCTCGCAGGTGTTTTTTCTTGCTTCCCCATAAATGAGGAGCATATCAACATGTTCCTCTGTGGAAAACATGTCGAATAACAGCAGATATTACATTCAGGACCTAACCAGCGGAGGATGTGCAAGGCGCAAGGTGAATAAAAGCTTCGTTCTACTGTTTCATTATGGCAAACATGGGCCTGTGTTTACGTATTCAAATATCACACCGATGAAGAAATGTTTGCACGATGCAGGATTCAAACAGGCGATGGCGTATACTGTCGATTGTTAGGCTAACACCTAACCACTACCGCTACGCTACACTCCTGGGAACATGCTGGTAGGACGACGAGAGCAGAGTACATACGCCATTCGGTTCGGTGTTTAAGACATTAATTACTTAATTACTTAATTAGTTTTATTCATTGATTCCCCTCTCCGTTACACCCGGTCACGGGGCACGACATACTAACATAGTTACATGGTCAAAGGACGTCGCTATATGATTTCAAGGCGTCGTGTTTTGCGGGCGGACGATATAACCTGTCCGTAGGGTTCAGAATGGTGTGCAAAATGTGCTCACTGGACATTAGTACTATAGAGTATGCCTGCAGCGGAATAGCATCCTCATAACCATGTCGCACGTTATTTGGGTTGCATTAAACCATAGTGGAGGGGCGGCTGAATCACACGGTATATAGGTGTCCAGTTGACGCTATGGTATGGAAGAAATAACATTTAGTTGACATACACATTTCATTGAATAATGTCGAGTTGATGCAACAATATAAACAAAACGATATGTAGTTGATACAAAGCATTCGTAGAAGGATTATCGTTGATAAAATTGTAACGGTAAAAGTTCTGGAGTGTGGGAAAATGTTTTTCTTCTCCATACGGACAACCATCAACAGTGTGATTTTCTCTTTAGGATGAGGAACAACTTTCTTCATTCTTAACCTAAGTTGTTGACATGTTCAACTTTTGTAAATGCATAACCAGAATTCATATCGAATTTCTTGACAAGATTGAAGAGACGAGGTAAATTTTTAAAAATTAAAATAAATGTTTAATGATAATACCCTATAATTGAATCACAGGGTACAAAAAAGTGTAAATAAATACACTAACATGGATTTCGCATATTTCAGCACTCTCAAATGCTATTCATTCATATCGGGATTACACCCAGCAAATTAAAAGGCAGAAGATGACCATCTATCCAACCGTGCAACGCGACGGATGCTAAGAATGCTTAAGTAATAATGTACGGTTGGGAGGCAAACCTATTTCGAGATTTGCTATTGTATCACATTGTATACTGAGGCAATCCGAAGTGAAGTTTTTTCCTGTGTTGACCTATATCCATGATAAAAAAATCCGTGGGGTAACACTTCATTTTAAGTTGAGGAGTCTTGTTCCTAATTCAGAGTCCGAAGCTAATAGAGTTGCCTTATCACACAGTCCACACTAGTTTACAATACAGTTCCTAAACACACACAGAACACTGCATTTTGATGACCAAATCTGTCTATTTCATTGCCTCTTTTCTTATTTACAGTCCCAAACATTGTTAATAAGTTCACTTCATTTTACTTTTCATTCACTGCCAAGAACTGAATAATGTCAGTAGAGTAAAATGGAAAATAATGCTATGGTGTTTCCTTCTTGAAATTGTAAGTTGTTAATGGGCAATAACTAGTCACGGGATCAATAATGTTTAAATTTATAAATTTGTACTAACCCTGTGTTCCTGAAATTTACCATTATCCTGTACGTTCATTATTGTGATCTCGAATATCAGATATCGTCCTCTCTGTTTACTAACAGCTATTTTGTGCGCAAATCCATGTCTAAAACAAGTAATTTGACACCTGAATCTAGATGAGTTAAGAGAATACATTTTCCACGGAAATTTATTCATATCGATAGACATTTCGAAGATTTAACCCGTCTGAAACATCTCTGATGCAATCCAAGACTAAAATTTATTTGAGTGAGAAAATTGTTCCTCGAATCACGAAAATACGCGACTAAAAGTAAACATATACGTCAATAATAACTGTAATATTTCCTAACAATTTAAGCCTATGCCGTCGATTGGCGTTACATATTCAACCAGCTGTAGTACCCGGTGTTGCCCGGATATTTTTTGAATGTATACCATTAAGATTTTAATTACCAGTTAGTTATAGGTGAAGTGAATTTTTTAGATTTACTTTTTGAAATATTGATTGATATTTTATGATCTATTATGTAGTTTTAGAGTTATTGAAATGTCTTTGATTTCAAATTTTAGATTATTTAATTTCTGAATAAAACTTTATCGTTATGGAAGCTCGAATTTGAGCCTGTCAAATATATAAGTGATAACTATATGTATTTACCCGTCGCACTGTAGATACGATGTACACGATTTAAACTGTGATTGGGACTGCCACCAGTCATCCTTGCGACCCCAAAATCAGTGGATTCAACACTAATCTCGGTTATTTTAGACTATTTACTTTTAAGCCCATCTCCACTGGTTTTTTCTCCTGATGGTCATATGTGTACCAAGTTTCATCGAGAGCTATTCTGGAACATACACTTATACATCCATAATCTTGGTATAAATCACTCCAGTAGTCCTCAAAACTTTGTATTCGACACTAATATCGATCGTTTTTAGCTATATTTATATTTCACCTCCTCCCTTGGGGGTTCCAGGGGTGTCTTGCCCCAACAACATTTTTCATAGATAGTAAGTAATATTTGTATCAAATTTAGTTGACAGCTATGCTGAATAATCTACACATACATCCATTATCTCCATCATTAGGATATTTTTTTACCCTTTCTATCGCCCTATGCCAAAGGGACCTGAACTTTTATATCTCATTCCTCCCAGTCGCCCCTCGCCCAAAAACGGGCTGAACTTGGACTTAAAAGAATCTGGAGGGGTACTGTTCATCTCAGAGACCCCTAAACATATGGGCTCCACACTATTTACGACTATTTTTTATTACTTTTTTATTTCACTCCCCCCACTCTCGCCCCCCTCCAGAAAGAGTGCTGAACTTGGACTTGAAAATATCCGGAGTGTTACTATTCATCTGAGAGACCCCGATAACTATGGATTCGACACTATTCTCGATGACTTTTAAATCTCATTCGACCCTCGTCTCCCACGCGAAAAGGGGCAGAACTTGGACTTTAAAAAATCCGCAGTTTCACTATTCTTCTCTACGACCCCGAAAACTATGGATTCGACAGTATTTTCGATTTGTTTGTATTTCACTCCCCACTCGACCCCGCAAAGAGGGTTTAACATTGACTTTAAACAATCTGGAGTGTTACTATTCATCTCAGTGACCCAGAAAACTGTGGAATTGACAGTATTCTCGATTGATTTTATATCTCACTCCCCCCTCGCCCCCCACCGCAAAGGGAGCTGAAATTTGAATTTCAAAATTTCACATTACTATTCATCTCAGCGACCAAGGAAACTATGGATATGACACTATATTCGATTATTTTTGCATCGCATTCCCCTCGCCACCCAACGGAAAGCGGGGATGAACTTGGACTTTAAAAAATTCTGGAGTGTCATTATTCATCTCAGCGACCCCAAAAGCTATGGATTCGACGCTATTTTCGATTATTTTTATACCTCACACCCCCATCGCCCCCCCCCCACGCAAGGAGGGCTGAACATTGACTTTAAAGATCCGGATTGTTACCATTCATATCAGCGACCCCAAAAACTATGGACTGGACACAATTTCCGATTATTTTTATATATCATTCCACCATTGTTCCCTCACCCCGAAGGGGGCTAAAACTGGACATAAAAATTTCCGAAGTGTCACTATTCATGTCAGCGACCGCGAAAACTATGAATTCAACACTACTTTCGATTATTTTTATATCTCACCCCCTCGCCCCCGCCCCAAAGGAGCTGAATTTGGAATTACAAAAAATGCGGAGTCTCACTATTCATCTCATCGACCCCGAAAACTATGGATTCGACACTATTTTTGATTATTTTTTATATCACTCCCCCATCGCCCCAACCCCGAATGGGGCTAAACTTGGACATTAAAAAATTCTGGAGTGTCTCTATTCATCACAGCGACCCCTAAAAATTTGTAGATTCGACACTATTTTTGATGATATTTATATCTCACCACCCTCGTCCCCCACCGCTAACTGTTACTGGGATGCCTTAAACTCACGCGGTTTTCCTCCTGATACTAAAAATTCGGAGTGCCAATATTCACCTTGGCGACCCCGAAAACTATGTATTTCACATTATTATCGATTCATTTTATATATAACTCCCCCGCCCCCAGCCCAAATGGGGCTGAACTTGGACTTTAAAAATATTCATATTGTCACTATTCATCTCAGCGACTACGAAAAGTACGGATTTGACACTATTTTCGAATATTTTATAAGTCATCCTCTCGCCTCCCACCCCCCACGCGGTTTGTCAGAAGAAATCCGGAGTGTCACTACACATCTCAGCGACCACGGAAAGTATGGATTCAACAATATTTTCGAATATTTTTTATATCACCCCATCGCCCCCCTCCCCAATGGGTACATGGGGGGTCTCACCCCACGCGGTTTGTCAAAACAAATCCGGAGTGTAACTATTCACCTCAGCGACTCCAAAAGGATGGATTCGACAGTATTTTCGGTCATTTTGATATATCACTACCCCCTCGCCCCTACCCCAAAGGGGGCTGAACTTGCACTTTAAAAAATCCGCAGTGTCACTATTAATCATGGCAACCCCGAAAAGTATGGATTCGGCACTATTTTCGATAATTTTCTTGTATCACTCCCCCCTCGCCACGCCCAAAGGGGGCTGAACTTGGACTTAAAAAACTTCCAGAGTGTCACTGTTCATCTCAGCGACCGCGAAAAGTAATGATTCGACACCTTTTTTCGAATATTTTATATGTCACCCCTTCGCCTCCCCCCGCCCGCCTCAATGGGTACGTGGGGAGTCTTACCCCCACGTGGTTTGTCAAAAGTAATCCGGAGTGTCAATATTCATCTCTGCGACCCCGAAAAGGATGGATTCGACACCACTTTCGGTTATTTTGATATATCACTCCCCCCTCGCCCCCTACTTCAGAGGGGGCAGAACTTGGACTTTAAAAAATTCCGGAATTTCACTATTCATCTCAGTTACCGGATTCGACACTTTTCGGTTATTTTGATATATCACTCCCCCCTCGCCCCCCACTTCAAAGGGGGCAGAACTTGGACTTTAAAAAATTCCGGAATTTCACTATTCATCTCAGTGACCATAAAAAGTATGGATTCGACTCTATTTTCTACTATTTTATATTTCACCCTCTTGCGCCCCTCCGCCCCTATGGGTACATGGGTGTCTTACCCCCACGCCGTTTATCGAAAGAAAACCGGAGTGTCAATATTCATCTCAGCGACCCCGAAAAGGATGAATTCGACACTATTTCCTATTACTTTGATATATCACTCCCCCTTGCCCCCCAACCCAAAGGGGGCAGAACTTGGACTTTAAATAATTCCGGAATATCACTATTCATCTCAACGACCATAAAACGTATGGATTCGACACTATTTTCGAATATTTTATATGTCACCACCCTTGCGCCCCCCCTCCCCCAACCCTATGGGTACTGGGGGTGTCTCAACCCCACGCGGTTTGTCAAAAGGAATCCGGAGTGTCACTATTCATCTCAGCGACCCCAAAAAGGATTTATTCGACTCTATTTCCTATTACTTTGATATATTACTCCCCCTCGCTCCCCACCCAAAAGGGGGCTGAATTTGGACTTGAAAAAATTCCGGAGTATCACTACTCATCTCAACGAATCCGAAAACGAAGGATTCGACACCATTTTCGTATATTTTTATAGGTGATCCCCCTAGCCCCTCCCGCCCATAAGGGTACTTGGGGTGTCTTACCGCTACGCGGTTTGTCTCCTGATACTAAGTCGATGGGTACCAAGTTTGGTGTAAATCGCTCCAGTGGTTTAGGAGGAGATATAATACATACATACATACATACATACATACATACATACAATGACATTTATATATATGTATAACAAGCTAAGTTTAGAAGTTAGTCTCTCAATACTTTTTCAGATTATATCTTTATCATAACCCATAATGTTGTAAGTCGGGTTAATTTTTAAGCTTCCTCAAAATCACAACATACAGAATAAGTAAATGTGTCTTTCACCTCAATTTTTTCCGGTTCAATATCTAAATGCTCAGCATCTTGGTTCTCCATTCTCGTGACCCCAAATTCGATTCCGTGGCGGCTCGAGAGATTTTGAACCTATACGTTTAATACTCTTGTCTCTAGCACACCACGCATAACACTATTCTCTCTAACACAGTTTCCTATACACGACATACGCCCCCCACAATATTGTCTGAACGTCTGTCTTACGAGGGCTGCACCAGGATTTTAATAGCCACTCGAAATTATTTTCTCACTTTTCAAAGTGACCTCAAATTATAAAGGACATATTGCTACTCATGTATAAATCGTTTCTCTGTGGGCTAGTAAAGTTGACAAGGAATAGGATGATTTCAGTGTACAATTTCTTTGAAACTATTTGTTGGAAGCTTTGCATATCATAGCTGCGAATTACGACCTATAGCTGGTTAATCGCCAGTATTGTCACAGCGCAGTAAAAGGAAGGCTTGTCAACACTTTGAAGGTTTTGCTGGAAGGTCGAATACTCAGTGGGGACTCAAGGTTCCTAGGCACGTGTGATATTATCGACCATTGTCCTGCCTAACCAGATGATCCGCACAGCATAGCAATGATATCTTGTCATTCCGAACTTCTACCTTGAACATAGTATCTTCATCACCAAACAGGATGTCTTAAATGAAGTGCAGTGTTTAGCTACAAAAATTGTACATTATTATTTGTTCATCTGCATGGCTGATTGGTTAGAATGCAGACCTTTATTCCACAGAGTCACAGGTTCGATTCGTGGGTGGTAACATGAACATTTTAACTTCCATTGGTTAATTCCTCAGGCTCGGGGTTTCCGTGGTGTGTGTTCCGTCTCATCAGAATTTATCTTAGGTAGGGCCTCATCTTCACAGACGCGGTAGTAGCCTAAAGGACATCAACTCGAAGTACCTTCACCAGGCCTCTCCAGAGGCCCACACGTAATTATTATTGTACCGGAGGTACACTGGCTCCGCGCATAAACAAGCGCCTTGGAGAAGGCCATCTAGAACAGGAAATCTGAAAATAGTTTTGGAAATAGTTTGAACATTTCTTGACAAATGTGACCACTATCAACTTGTGAAGATGAACAATTAATTTTCAAAGTAATATTGTGTACCGACGTTTCATAAACTGAATTGTTTATTGATTGTTTTTGGTGTTCAAAAGTTATCAACATTTCTATCTATTCGCGCCAAATTCATTCGTTAGGCAATCAGAAAATTTCTACATATATTTAAGCAACTAATCACTGTATTATATTTATTTCATTGTCCAATAAAAATTGTGGGTGGGTCAGGCTTTCGACCCAGAGAAATCTGGAACCTTCCTCTCCGCTGAAAAGCTAGCACATTTCGGGTCATATTGTCTTTTGTGATAGCTTCTTCAAGTCGAACCATAAATTTTCAGTTAACTTCATATCCCGGCTATTTATATACCACGGCTTGATATCAAATTCACTGCCATGTGTTTTGAATCAGTCCTTCACAATTCTGACAGTGTGGCATAGCGCGTTGTCTTGTTGGAAGTGGCCACCACCAGCAGGGAACACTGTTGACATGAATGAGTCCCAATAACGACCAGATATCGAACTGGTGTCAGGGTATGGATTGCCAGAATTATGGCCCCAATGTGTCCAATGGAAACATCGTTCAGATCGTAACACACTTCCTCTACCGGCATATCTCTACCCAAAAATGCAACCAGATTTCGTAGCATCCCATGGCAGTCGGCGTATACGCGCTCAGCCGTCGAGTTATTGAACCAGGGTCGATGGTTTTGTTTCCACTTCAAGCCTTGTTGTCATTAGAGTGCAGTCTCGAAGTCTGCGACACGAGAGCAGCCAACAAGCCGCACCATTTCAGAGATGTTGGTACCGAGGCACCGTACCATCATAATTTGAGCTCTATCGAACTCGGAGCCTCCCACGTTTCCATTATGATGTCGGAGCTGCAACCAACAGTCCGCCTGTAAACCTACTCTGTGTACGCCATGTTGCCAACATGGCACGTGTATCTCTCCACACTCCAGACGCTATAAATTAGTGATGTGCGCGAGTGATACCTGGAATCGCGGTACTGGACTCGAAGGCTCGGGCTCGTTTCGCTTGCGAAGACTCGATGACAGCATGACGTCACACGTTCGCTCTCTCGCCCGCTCTTGGATGGATGGAGCATATGTACAAGTGGTCGCCGAGGTTTTATGGGATTGCGATAGACCGGTACGATATAAATATTCTTAATGAGTGAGCAAAATAAATAATCTGAATTTGATGATGACTTGCGAAAAATAATACTACAACTGTACGCATAATATTTGAAAATATCCGTTCGCGGCGTCTCTCACCAACTCCACTGAATATGCCCTATATTCTAATATTGATAGCATAGATTATCTTGCCTTCAGCCCAACTTGGCAGGTTCGATACTGGTTTAGTTCGGTGGTATTTGAAGGTGCTCAGATACGTCAGCCTTGTGTCGGTAGAATTGCTGGCACATGAGAGAATTCCTGGGTGACTAAATCCCGGCACCTCGGCATCTCCGAAAACCATAAAAATGTACGCAGTTGGACGTAAAACTCATAACATTATTATTATTTCAAATCACTGTCACGGTGTCCGGCTCCATGGCTAAATGGTTAGTGTTGGCCTTTGGTCACAGGGGTCCCGGGTTCGATTCCCGGCAGGGTCTGGAATTTTAACCATCATTGGTTAATTTCCCTGGCACGGGGGCTGGGTGTATGTGTTGCTTCATCATCATTTCATCCTTATCACGACGCGGAGGTCGCCTACGGCGTTAAATCAAAAGATCTGCACCTGGCGAGCCGAACCCGTCTTGGGATCTCCCGGCACTAAAAGCCATACGCCATTTCATTTTTTCACTGTCACGGTATGCCTACAATCGTCCGAGGGGACAGGTGAATAGTTTATACTTACATCATACATTTGGCAGATATAATGTAGGGTATTAAGATTAGGCGTCCAGAATGTGATGTATGTACACGAAGCAAATCATCAGACAGAACATCATTCTGTTCTATATAAATAATGAACGCAATGAACAGAATACACCCTCCGTTTTGACGTTTATCATTGTAACACATGACTGTGCAAAGGAACAAAACCGAGTGTAGTCTTTAGAAGTTGAGCGAAGAAGGTCGAAGAATAGCGGCGGGATGTAAGCAGTACTGTTTTTTTTTTTTTGTTTTTTTTTTTTTTTTGCTTTACGTCGCACCGACACAGATAGGTCTTACGGCGACGATGGGATAGAAAAGGCCTAGGAAGTGGAAGGAAGCGGCTTTGGCCTCAATTAAGGTACAGCCCCAGCATTTGTCTGGTGTGAAAATGGGAACTCACGGAAAGCCATCTTCAGGGCTGCCGACAGTGGGATTCGAATCCACTATCTCCCGGATGCAAGCTCACAGTCGCACGTCCCTAACCGAACTGCGTGTTTCTGTGGTGATTTGTAGTGTAGTGTGTGAATATGAAGACGGACATAAATACCAAGTCCCCGAGCCAGGAGAATTATTCAGAAGCGATTAAAATCCCCGAACCGGCCGGGAATCGAACCCGGGACCCTCTGATCCGAAGGCCAGTACTCTGACCATTCAGGCAACGAGTTGGACAATAACAATAAGTGATACTACAGCACATGTATGTTTCTGAACGCCCTACACATGTGTCTTTGCAATAAATTCTCTGGCAGTAATATTGTCATTATTTCGCACAATATTATTACACGTTTTCCTACAAGGACGTCACGGGAATAATATTTCACAGCTATCAACAAATCTCTGGTGGCTAATTCCAGGCTGCACAGTTAATAATAATAATAATAATAATAATAATAATAATAATAATAATAATAATAATAATAATAATAGTAGTAATAATAATAATAGAACGCTGCCGTTATCGACATTAGAAAAGGTCCCCACCACAGTGTGGAAATTGTCCCCATCCCACGCTCATCTTCCGTCCTACGTGTCTATCTTTCAAGTTGACTGTTAGTAAGTCATAAATATTTTGCCTCTGATGATAATAATTATCGTAACAATCAAATGATTGACGACCGATGACTCAATAAAACCAATCATCAGCAGCAAACATATTGTAATTCACATCACAAAAATATTCTGCGAGTGACCCTGAATGCCGTGCAATCCAGTATACAATAGATTATAGTTCTAAGACATGTCCACAGATAGCAACACTAGTATGCTTGGACTCGAGTCTGGAGTCGAGTATACCGATTCTAAGAGCACATTACTCGATTCTACTCGATTCCGTCGCTAGCCCATCACTACTATAAATATTCCCGGGTCCGTTTGGTCGTAGTGCGATGGCCCACCAGTGTACTAGTATTGATGTCAGCCGGGTACATTAAGGCGTGTCGTGGAAAAGTAAGTTTAATATTGGTATGAGTGTATCCAGCGCGCTGTAAAATTATATCTTAAGGAAGTGACTTCAGTGTAGAAGTATCAACAACTAACCTCACTTCAGCCAACTATCCACCTTCGTAGCATAAGGGTTACCACTATTGGCTGGAGTCCACGGAGACCTGGCTTCGATTCGCAGTAGTGCCAGAGACTTACGAGAGCTGTGTGTGTTCAACATGGTACATCAAGCTCATCTCCGATGGGGGTGTTCCTGAAAACAGTCGAATATACTGTAATCTCAGAACTGAACGCCACAAACAGGATCATCATTGACAGCTTAGTTCATTAATTCTTTGGACAATAAAATTAAATTTCTATCTAAAATTGAAGCCAAGGGATCGAAAATAATTCGAGTCCATTTCTGACAAAATTGGTATACCTTCGCAGATGAATACAGTACTGCGTTTCCCCTGAGATCCACTGAGTTAAAGAACCATTCATGTATTTGAGGACTGAAAACAAGCCTTCATTATTGTGTCTTAAAACAGTTCAGGCCCGCAGAGCTGGGTTTACCTCCACCCCCCTCCCCTCCTTCAAGTCCGTGCGCTTAAGGATTATAAATCCCTGCTAGCGTGATATTTTAAAAGGAATGTTACATGGCGTATCAAGGAGTACAACAGTATTGAATACAAAGGAAACGATGGAATAGCTATGACTGCATGCTGTTAGTAATGAAATGGCGTATGGCATTTAGTGCCGGGAGTCTCCGAGGACAAGTTCAGCTCGTCAGAAGCAGGTCTTTTGATTTGACGCTCGTAGGCGACCTACGCGTCGTGATGAGGATGAAATGATGATGAAGACAGCACACACACCCAGCCCACGTGCCAGCGAATTTAACCATTAAGGTTAAAATTCCCGAGTCTGCCGGTAATCGACCCGGGAGCCCTGTGACCAAAGGCCAATACGCTAAACATTTAGCCATGGAGCCGGACTAAAGTTACCGTAACTGAGTTGGCAGTGAAGAGTGTGACGTCCTTCTTAACAAATGTTCACAGATAGTCTAAAGATTTTACAGGAAGTCAGTAGTACGTGGGGAAACAATAGAAAACTGTTTGTCTTCCTATAAACTACCAGTCAATTCCGTGACTTTTAAATCATATATATCAAAACCTGTTCCTGTATACGTAGCTTCTAAATATGAAATTTGGTCGAGATATATTCAGCCGTTTCCCCGTAATTGTGGAACAAACAAACAAAAAACAACAAACTGGCAGATTAAAAGCTAAAAATCACATATATGACTGAGTTCACTTAAAACAGATAAATAACTCAAAAAATGCCTAAACAAAAAGAATGTGAAGAGAGCGGACATGGTAAAATTTCATTTATATCGATAAAAACCATTATTTAGAAAGTAATTTCATTTCACGAGATCAATGATAATTTATATCCCGCAACTTGGAAAGGATTTTTTGGGCCGTTATCTAAGGGCCACAACGTTTGAAATTAGAACGCTTATTTGTTTTCTTCCTAATCTGAAAAAAATATTGTATAGACAATAATTAGATGGATAGAGAATACTTATTTATGCAGTTTTTCTAAAAATTGAACAAGTGGACTTAATTTCATTTCGATCTCATGCTTCAATAAAAAAAAGAGTGATTTGTTTGGAAACCATAACTTTTAAGCGTTTTCCTTTCCTGTCTGTGTTGCTGTGATAACCTGAGTTTTCTAATCGAACAAAAAGTTCTATATTTTCAAATTAATCGGCTGATTCGTCAGTTTTATGGAATTTATAAACTCACATTAAGTAGAAGTTAGACGTAAAATTAGTCGCATCATTCGCTTGAATTCTGACATGAAAATGAAATGAAGGACACATAATTATGTAACATTGAATAAATACCATAAATGATAAGCATTTAGAAAAAAAAATAATCTTACTACAAGTAGGGAATATTACATTTTATCTCAACTGTAAGCAATTACCTTCAGTTACAAGGTTATATAATGCAAGTAAGATTTTTACTTATTTATGCATTTTTATTTATTTATTTATTTTTATTTAACTTATTACAATTTTCCCTTCACATTGTCAACTCGTTGACATTATAATAGCTTGAGATCATGAGAACACGCTACATTCAACATAAAAGTAAATACCTTCCTAAGTATGTAATCAATAATTCGGCGATTTATTTCATAAGTAATACTTTTCTTTTCGAAATCTGTAACCACCCCTTTTACCGTAACGAAATATTACAGTTTACGTCATCTTGTACGATTTATTTAACATTATTTTAAATGTCATAATAGTATTATAAGCCATTCATGTCCGGTTCCATGGACAAATGGTCAGCATAGTAGACTAGGGTTGACAGGGTCCAGAGTTCGATCCTCGGCTCCCTCGATTCTAATTTGATATATATTCCATTCCTCTGACTCCAGAACTGGTTGTAGATTGGTTTGTTAATGGTCTTTGGTACTTTAAAAGCAAGCTTATAGCTTTACGTTAGTGTTGATTTCGCGATCGTAGCCATACGAGCTGCAGTTTTACGAGAAGTACAAACTAAAAGCGCGACAACGTTGAATACGTTTTCCGGAGGAACTACATGCTCGAAAGCGACACATGGACAGTTTTGTCAACAGCTGTATACTGCATTCGTGCACTCCGTCGTGGTCATATTTGCCATAAAACGTTATTAAGCATTACTTCAGAGTGTGGAAAGTAATTATGTATTATTACATGCTTTATTCTTCTATGTGGGCATTATAAACATTGTTAGGTCAAATAATAATAAATAATAATAATAATAATAATAATAATAATAATAATAATAATAATAATAATAATAATAATAATAATAATAATAATAACTGTAAGTGGGGGCATGATTAGCTCAGTGGCTTAGCTGCTGACTTCCGAGCCGGAAGGCTGAGGTTCGCATCGTGGTCGATTCTCAGTCGAGATTTTCATCTCAGGAATCACGTGTCGTCAGGAAGGTCATCCGGTCTTAAGCCCCCGGAGGAACCTAGGTGGCTCCAGCGAACCCAGAAATAAATGGGATAAGCTGAAGAAAGTTTATTTAATAACAGTAACGGGTAATAGTTAATAAAACCATCACGTTTGAGAAAATAGTGCCTTAATAGCTCATACTTGGAATAGGTGACAAAAAACGGAGTGAGTATAGTCGGGTGATCAAACACTATTTCTAAAAGTATTTTTTTTTGTAGGTTAGGTAGTAAGCAGTTTGGCGTATGCTGACAGCTTGGTCATAATGACACAGTGCAGAAAGCTTACAATCTAATATCTTAGAAAATATGCTTAGTGAATATGTTAAGTAAATTACTATTTCCAAGATTTAAGTTATATGAGAAGGAAAGAAACGTAATAGGATTGAATTTCAGGTCGGGAATACAAAACGACAACGGGAAAATCATTTCAAGTATTTAGGATGTGTATTCTCTCAGGATGGTAGTATAGTAAGTGAAATTGAATAAAGATGTTCGCAATTCCCATCAACGATATATTATAAGAAGAAGTCAGGTCCCGGAGGATATATTTACACTGGGCGGTTTTCAGACCAACTTTGCTGCACGGGAGTGAAATCTCTGTGGACGTAGGATATCTCATTCATAAGTTACAAGTAACAGACATGAAAGTAGTGAAAATGATAACTGGTACAAACAGAAGGAGGGTAATTGTAATGAGGACGGAAAGACCAAGTTAGGAATGAACTAGATTAATGAAGCTGTGCCCACAAACCGACTTCGATGGTGGATTCATGTGAGGTCAATGTAGAAGGAGTAAAATAGACTCAGTCACAGAGGGTAAGAGCGGTGAGGGAGACAAAGGAGACGATGGTTAGACTCAGTTTCTAATTATTTATAATTAAGACTAGCAAATGTACCCGTGCTTCGCTACGGTATTCTACGTTGTATTCGAATATCGAAGTAAATACTGCACATGCAGTAAATAAGAGTTTTAAAATTACATGTCTCTTCGCGTTATCCGAGAAACAGCATGGAGATGTCCCCATACGCTCTTTCCAATGTAAAGTGTTTGTTGCGGGTTTGTGATATAATAGCAGGCTCACTCGCCTACTGCCATTCACAATCGAGTTGGGAAGTTTACATTATAATCGCAGGTCCCATTGCCTACTGCGCGGTCACAATCGATTTGGGGAGTTTTCGTTACAACGGCAGCCCCCTTTCCTACTTCCAGACAGTTAACAGTTGAGGAGTTTCTATTATAATGGCATGCAACTACCCAACTATCAGTCGAAATTAAGTTGTGCAGTTATCATTATAATGTCAGGCCCCTTTCCCTACCGCCAGCCAGCTTACTGCCAGTCAAACCAAGTTGGTGAGTTTCCATCAAAATAGCAGGTCACTATCCCTAATGCCAGTCACATTTTAGATGATATTTGGTTATAATTGTGGGCACCCTTGCCTACTGCCAAACACAATCGGGTAGGGCAGTTTTAAACAAAACTGCATTCTCCCTTGCCTTCTGCAAGTCAAATCGAGAAGTGAACTATTCATTACAATGGTAGGCCTTCCTTACTAGTCCCAGTTACACAGGAGTTGGAGAAAGACCACATTCCTACTGCCAGTTAAAGTCGGTGTGGGGAGTACTGATTACAATAGCAGACACACCCTTTCTGGATCGCTACAAATCGACATCAGTGAATATATATAGATCGACATACGAAAGTATATGCATGTTTACAATATTGCAGACCTTCATTTACAGATTAACTGCTGCTAAACGGTACATCATATCGACAAAGGATTGTACCATAAGACGCCGGATTTAGTGACCTAAATGGCTACTCCTATGATATCTGATCTATTCACGGGTCAGATTGAGTTAGAAACGTTGAACAGGGTTACGTTTTTGTAAGATTATCTCACATTGCATTACTTTTCGGATAATTATGTGACAGCTAAATACATAGCATTTGGCTCACATATGGCTACTGGGTGGGTCAATTTCCGTGGAGAGTTTGATGATTCTATATTTTCTATACATTGAAAGTATGAATTATGCATGTGAAAAGTCCAAATTTACTTAACATCGATTAGTAGAGAATAATCAAACGAAAAACAGATACAGATACGAGAAAAGTCGTAAGAACAAGGTTGTAGGTCATTCCAAATTGAACGGAGATTGTGCAATCCGTTATGTGATAGGACTTCCCGAAGGTCTGCACCATCTTTAAAATTGCCTCCATATTTCGATATTCTTCGGGGATAAAAAGTGAAAAATTTAAATATCTTGGAAGTATTCCGTCCGTTACAGGCAAAAACGTATAATTTTGTAAAATTTCAAATTCTTTTTCGTCTGGCAGATTGTGCCGCAATCTGAATTTTGGGCGAGGAGGGTAAAAATTAGGACTTTCAGAAAACTAAACCAAAAAAATATGCAGATGGTCATTATTACCCCTTAAACCGGTAGCTGTGCGAAAATTTCGCCAAAATAGTCAATGTAGAGGCACACAGTCGTTACGCTTTTATTTATATAGATAGATAAGGAATCTGCTCCACATACAACACCTTTTGGGCTATGTCCGCTAGACTTAAACTGCTAAACTGACCATTCATTATATCTCCCTTATTAATCCTCCCGACGAAAAAATGCACATAAAAGAAAAGTTTTAGAGATGGAATTCCATCACGTTTGGTCGATTTCCAGTCAGGTTGGTCTTGTACTGTATATATTGCGGAAGGGTAAAATCACCATTTCGATTCCCTATAAACCACCAGTCCATTCCGGGAACATGAAATGTTATTGACCTTTAAAACCTACCTTTGGACAGGTGGATGCTAAATATAACGTTTGATTCGAATATCTTCAGTAGTTTTCGTGTTGTAAGAAATACGCTTTACACGCACCTGCTCTTGAGTTAAGTTCGATGGGACTTGTACCAAAAAACGGTCCGTTAATGATATCTCCCTTATTAATCCTTGTATCGAAATGATGCACCTGAGAAGAAAGGTTTAGAAATTAATTTCCATTAAGGCAGGTGGATTTCCATTAAGTTTGGTTGTGTATATGTTGTGGGAGTGCAAAATCACGGTTCAGGAATTCAGGAATTTAGAAACAACATTTGCCCTAAAACCTACCCAAGGACAGTTGGATTCTAAATATGAAGTTTGGTGTAAATATATCCAGTAGATCCTAGCACTCGCGTACATACGAAGTAATTAAGGAAGAAAATAATACAGTTAAGAAAGTTGAAATTAATAGAAAATGGATTATAACTTAGGACAGCCGGATAACAACAAATATGTAAATGCCAAGCGAATGTATTGGAAAATCAAAATCCCCTCAATAAATTATGCTGGTGTGAGTTATTGACAGACTCTTATAGAAAGAGGAGAAATTTAGGCGCAGTGATTGTTAGGTAAACAGATAAGATGACTAATGGTTTTATTACTTAATCTATTCGAGGGCGGTTATAACCTCCAACGATATTCCGCCAATATCCCGCAGATAGGCCGATTGACGCCTCTCTTGCCTTCTACCCAAGGGACAACCATGAATTTAAAAGCATGATGAGGAAAATGGCAATACGTTACTTCCCTGTTGGCAAGCAGTCAGAGACGTTGCCATGGTAACCTGTAGGTTCGTTGTCGGTCTGTCGGTCACGCAATGCAGAGCATGATACCCGCAGAAAATAGAAAATTTCTCCATCATGTGAAAAGTAATGTAAATTATGAACATAACGAAAGCGATTTATAATAAAGAGACTTTTCACGTAAGGTCCACGGAGTTTACAGAAAATCAATAGTATAAGAGAAAATAGAGGAAAACCGTTCTGGCTTTCCTATAAACCCCCGTCTATTCAAAGATTTTAAAATAATATGCATATCGAAACCTTCCCCGGGATGAGTATACTCTAAATATGAAGTTTGGTTGAGATCTATCCAGCCGTTTCGACGTGATGGTGGAACAGACAAACAGACAAACAGACACGAAAAGTAAAAACTACCCATTCGGTCTTGAGTTGACCTAAAACAGATACATTTCAAACAAAATTGGCAAAACAAAAGAAATTACAGACAGCGGAACCCCTACAACTTTATTTATATAGATAGATGTAACTTAAAAGCTCTTAAGTCTGCCGAACATACAGGTTAAATATAACTATTATTCTACAACATACCTGTAAAAAAATTATTGGACAAGGGATAAGTCCGGCTGTGCATTGTAGTGGTTAGTGTGATTATCTGCCACCCCCGGAGGCCCGGGTTCGATTCCCGGCTCTGCCACGAAATTTGGAAAGTGGTACGAGGGCTGCAAAGGGGTTCACTCAACCTTGGGAGGTCAGCTGGGTAGAGGTGGGTTCAATTCCCACCTCAGCCATCCTCGAAGTGGTTTTCCGTTGTTTCCCACTCTTCCAGGCAAATGCTGGGATGGTACCTAACTTAAGGCCACGGCCGCTTCCTTGCCTCTTCCTTGTCTATCCCTTCCAATCTTCTCATCTCCCCGCAAGGCCCCTGTTCAGCATAGCAGGTGAGGCCGCCTGGGTGAGGTACTGGTCATTCTCCCCAGTTGTATCCCCCGACCCAATGTCTGAAGCTCCAGGACACTGCCTTTGAGGTGGTAGACGTGGGATCCCTCGCAGAGTCCGAGGGAAAAACCGAACCTGGAGGGTAAACAGATTCAGAAGATGAAGAAAAAATACAGTATTAAACAAGTATTGTTGTAATTGTTATTGCCATTGCTATGAAGAAATGCATTCTACGCATGATATTTACAAGAATGTTTTAAAACCAATTTAAATTGATCACCGGTCCAATATAAAGGAGCTGCCTGGCCGAGGCGGTAAAGGCGTGCTCAATTCGTCAGGCAGGACGTGCGTTCGAATCCCCGTCAGGAAGTCGTAAAATTTAAGAAACGAGATTTCCACTTCCGGAGGTGCACATGACCCTGAGGTTCACTCAGCCTACACCCAAAATGGGTACCAGGTTAATTCCTGGGGGCAAAGGCGGCCGAGCTTAGAGCTAATCACTCTGCCCCATCAAGTGCCGAGGTTACGGATAGTGGAGGCCTTTACTTTCAGCCCCTCCAAGGGCCCTTCAAGGTCTGTACGGAGATATAACTTTGCTTTTTTCTTTATGTCTAGAAAACTTGAGAGTTACCACTGACTGGAAAGCTAAGTATATTTTATTTTTTGGGAGGATTCGTTGCCAATTATTTGGCCCCTGCTCATGTGCAGTAAGTTATAGCTTTTTAACATTAACATATGTCTATTATTAAAACAATATTATTGATTTAATTATTCCTTATTAGTCTGTATTTTCATACTCATCATCCTCAGTTTACAGAAAGGTCTTGATATCTTGTTCTCATCACAGCATATTACATCGACATGGAGCGTTGTAAATTTGTTGAAACAAACTGAGAAACCTGATCATGGATAGATATTAATACACCATTTCAGTTAGTCGGCACCAATATTAATAATGCTGAATGTTAAACTAATTTATACTAGGACAAAGGAGATCAATAACAGGTTTAAAAGCGAAGTGGACCTATGCATCATCAGCTTTGAAACATGGACGTCTTAATCACGGCGAGGAAATAATAGCCATGTGTGGATTCCCTTTGATTCCACCGCGCAGAAAATAGAAGAGAGGGACATTTTGATTTATCTTTGTTTATCTTGAGAATTGATAATATACCCATTTGTACTCCGTTCAAAATAAAGTAACATTAATTATCTTCACAAGGAACAGAATGCTTAAAAATGCCGCTTTAATCTTCAGAGCAAAACAGACTCTTAGAGAAGTGCTAATGCATAATGTGGTTTGACAGATACCAAGGCTAAGTTTGATACATATTCGTTCCTACAGCGAGTGTTTATTTCGCTGTTATAACGTCATTTCCTTACCAAATATTAAACTGCAGCGCATTGAACAATCGGCTGTATAATTATTTTCTGTCAGATCTCAATGTGAATGTGAGTTTCGTATGACATGATCGTGAATTCAACACTGTATTGTGGGTGTAGCTTTCAGGTCCTTCATATGTCTATATAATCAAATTTTTTATTGATTTTATGGTTTTCGGGGACACCGTGGTGCTCTTGGTGTCCAGAGTATCTTTGGGCCTCCCCCAGCAATTCTTACCACTCTTCTTCCCTCAAACACAGACTGGATATGAACCAGGTGTCTCCTATCAATCTGTCAGCCGTATCGTTCTCTCACCAGTTCGAATCAGTACCTTTTCAAGTCAGGTCTGAGTGACTCAGAGGGGAAAGTGCTGACTTTCTGAGCTTAAGCTGGCTGGTTCGATTCCGGCTCACTATCAGCGTAAGGATATTTGAAGGTGTTTGAATATGCTAGCCTCGTGTCGGTAGATTTACCGGCTCGTTAAAGAAATTCTATGGAAGAAAATTGCGGCACCATATTGTCTCCGGAAACCATATAACCAATAAAAATATTACCTCTTCGTTTGTGATTTGGTCTGACGATCTAACTCGTCGTCAACGTTCTTCTGTAAACCAACATTTCAAAGGCTTCTATTCATTTTCCTCCTGTGGCTTTTATTGCCAACATCACTTCCATACAGCACCACGCTCTGCAAAGAAGTCTTCAGAAACAAATTTCCCATATAGGCTACATTTTCTAACTCTTGACGTGTGCAAATTTCTCTCCTAAAAGAAGATATTTCTGATTTAGGCTTATTTCTTGTGTCATGTGACTGAATTAAACTGTACTTGTACCCTAGAATTTTGACATTTCTTTCCCACATTGTGATTTCATTTACGTACAATTGTGCCATTTTTCAGTTTTGATTCTAGATTATTCTTTTCACTCGTTACAGTTAATAACCCAGGAACATTCATGAACCAGTAAACATTCACCTGTTGTTCTCTCTTGAGTAAAGACTACGTACGAAGTAAAAGGGTATCACCAAGAATCAGGAAGTGAACGAAAGTAGCGTGTAACCTAAGGGAAAACGTGACGCTTGCTCGGAGAAAGACGTTCCACTCTGTTGTTCGGCTCGAAGTATTGCATGTACCAGAAACATTCCGTGTGAGTTTCCATGTCTCGTAAATGAGACATCTGATCTCGTCTGTAAGTACGGGCTCAATTGAGTGATTTACCTCACAAAAATAAATGAATAGTTCCGTGTTTCTTCATGGGACAGATAGTATAAGAATGTGCTTGATATTATACCCGTCAGATGTGGATATACACTCTTCAGATGAATACTGTGTATAATCTTGGCATTAGAATAATGGTTATTCGGTAAAATGTCAGACATTTGTTTACTTATGAGGCAGTTATTGCAACGATTTCAACTCCAAATGAATTTCAGGAGGGACATAAAACTCATTTGGAGATATTTTTGAAATTAATAAACTAAAAAGTCCGCCTCTGTGGTGTAATGGTTAGTGTGATTAGCTGCCACACCCGGAGGCCCAGGTTTATTTCCTAGCTCTGCCACGAAATTTGAAAAGTAGTACGAGAGCTGGAACGGGGTCCACTCAGCCTCGCGTGGTCAACTGAGTATAGGCGGTTTCGGGTCCATCCTCAGCCATCCTCGAAGTGGCTTTAGGTGGTTTCCCACTTCTCCTTCAGGCAAATGCCGGGATGGTACCTAACTTAAGACCACGACCGCTTCCTTCCCTTTTCCTTGTCTATCCCTTCCGATCTTCCCATCAACCCACAAGACCCCTGCTCAGCATAGCAGGTGAGGCCGCCTGGGCGAGGTACTGTTCCTCCTCTCCAGTTGTATCCCCAGACCCAAAGTCTCACACTCCAGGACACTGCCCTTGAGGCGATAGAGGTGGGATCCCTTGCAGAGTCCGAGGGACAAACTAACCCTGGAGGGTAAATTGATTAAAAAAAGAAAGAAAAATTAAACTGAAAAAAGGTCAAAAATTTCATTACTAACATTTTAGCTGGTGTAATGAATTGACCGCAACGTTCTCTACCCCTGTAAGTTTCACTGGACGAGAACGAAAGCTCAAATACAAGTACCTTGATTCCATCTACTTCTCTTAGTATATTTCAATTAAGAAATATCTTGAATTAAATTTCAGTGACTTCATAGTCAACGATATGATCCCTCCCCACCGCCACTACAGCGCAGATGGGCCTTTGCTTACCAAGTGACCGTTGTTCAGTCCGAAAGACTGCAGATTACGACGCGATGCGACGTCAGCGTGGAGGATACTCTTGGCGTTATTATTGGCTTTCTACCCAAGAGCTCCTATATCGCTGTCAGATAGCTCCTCAGTTGTTCTTATGTAGGCTGTGTTGACCTCAAACTACTTCTGGGTTCCATGCGTAAATCCTTGGTGTGTCCAAGAATCGAATAAAGCGCCTCAGGATAAGAGACAAACTCTACTCATAGATTGCATGACGGACATACCAGATAACATTAAAGTTGTTCGTCAGCCCCTTAGACCCGTTTCTTTATACAGGGTCGGAGATGAGGTGAGATTAATTTAAATTGTATGTTTTATGGCCGAATGCTCTTCCTGACTCCAACCTTACTTGAGGTGGTAATGAAGATGAAATAAATGATAGTGAATGAAATTGTGTAAGGAT
This sequence comes from Anabrus simplex, assembly GCF_040414725.1. Lineage (NCBI taxonomy): Eukaryota > Metazoa > Arthropoda > Insecta > Orthoptera > Tettigoniidae > Anabrus > Anabrus simplex. The sequence goes on from NC_090265.1 coordinate 1,324,305,208, forward strand.
GTGGAAGAAATTGGCTATGGTCAAGAATGGGAACTAGCCCGGCATTTGCCTGGAGATGAAAATGAGTAACCACAAAAAAATACATTTTCAGGACAGCCGTCGGCAAGATTCGGATCCACTCGTTGCCCGAATGCTGAGCTTGGCTCCATAACCCTACCGCATTAACACGCGCGGCCTCTCCACTCGGTGTAGCTCGAATAACTAATTTCACACTTCTATATGTTAAGTATTTAATTTTAAACTGTTTTACAAAAATATCATCTCTGTATTCACCATTCAAATGCCTCTTCATATATACATACACACATTCATGCATACGTACGTAGATGAGTCAAATCGTAATTTTCTCTATGTCATTCCTTAGAAACAAAAAGTGGATGCGACTACCCAAGCGTGGAAGAGCTTGTGGTGAGTTTCCAGTCGTTCGAACGACTGTGGAAATCGAGGAGTGGAGAGGCCGTCGATCGACACCAGTTGCGTTATTTTATTCCATTTATCACGTTTCAAGCTGAATCAGCTAAAGGATTCCGACAAACAAAACGCTCGTTTTGCCCTGAAACAAATCGATGGCCTAGAATGAAAACCTCGTATCTCACTAAGTTCTTCCTATCCATTACTTCCCTTAAGACTGGTTACGCCTCCCAGCCACACATGAATACGCAGTCCATCAGAACAATGTTCGTTGTGTTCTTTATTCCTATGCCGATGTGTGAAGGAAAATGAACCTTATCGTACCGTACTATAGGAAAGTATGTCTGCCTGACATATTTACTGACTCATACAGTATAATTTTATAAGGTTCATTTTCCTTTACGCATTAGCATAGGAAAATAAACCCAATGAACATTGTTCTGATGGACTGCATATTCATGTGTGGCTGGGAGGCGTGACCAGTCTTAAGGGAAATAATGGATCGGAATAACTTTTTGAGATACGAGGTATTCAGTCTAGGCCATCGAAATGCCTGAGTAACTTTGGTGATTATACACAGAAAACACAAAGTGCAATGCCGAAATAAAGCAGTGTTCCTTATCTTGACTAGTTTTAACCTGTTCACCTAGAAAACATTAGGGAAACTTACAGTTTGATGTATTTGCAAACATAGCTATGTTTTTATCATAATTTGATATTATGGTTCAATATTCAGTCTGCTAGTATAAATAAATGAACAAGGCGCTCCAGAATTCTCTATTCACAGCTACACTAGCAATGTGGGTTTGTGTCCTGCTTCTTATTTGATATGATTGAACACTGAGTCAAAACAAGTTATCCTATGCCTCCTTGTTTTTCTCTACCATTCTGCCACCGACCACTCTAATCTCCCAAGTAATCATCTATTCTCCTTCGTTAAGATTAGCCGTGCAATCTAGGCAGACTAATACACACAGATTCATCTAAACTGTCCGTTCCTAAATCGGTTTTTATCTCATCATTAAGAAAACTCCCCATCCATAGGGCCAACCTGTACATAATAAGAAACTTTCTCGCTATCTTCTAGCCCGTTGCCTCAATTTAATAAAATATAGTATACCTTCAGTGTATATAGATTTTCTACTTCCATACTCCGCGCTATTAAGACAATTTGTTTCACGAATTACTTTCTCTCTTACATAAGACGAAAGAACTCACTAAATAAACTTAAACTTAATTTCTCTCATAATGCAGTTAATCTGGGAGACTGTGTAATCTAAGCGCCGTTACATGAAATAACCCACCTATTTAAACAATAATGCTATTGCCTTTACGTCCCACTAACTACTTTGACGGTTTTCGGAGACGCCGAGATGCCGGAATTTAGTCCCGCAGGAGTTATTTATGTGCTAGTAAATCACCCGATATGAGGCTGACGTATTTGAGCACCTTCAAATACCACTGGATTGAGCCAGGATCGAACCTGCCAAGTTGGGGTCAGAAGGTCGGCGCTTCAACCGTCTGAGCCACTCAGACCAGCCTTATTTAAACACCTTATACTGCCCCATACATGAGTAGTCAGTGTCATAGCCTTCGGGGCTCTGAGAAATGGATTCGATTCCCGGCTGCATCATGTGATTGTAATCGCAAACGGTTAAGTCCCTTGGTACAGGCACGGGGTGTTTATGGCATTCCCAAAATTCCAGCAACTCACACAGCACACTATCCTCCACCACAATAATACAAAGTTTCACTTACACGCCAGTCGCCACCCAACTTCATTGGAGGGTCAGCCTTACACGAGTTACTTCAGGCTCTAATCGCCACAAGAAATTATTACTCGTTCTGTATTTCTTGTTTACCTTTCCAAATTCTTTGATTATTTGTCACCGGGTAAGTTGGTCGTGCGGTTAGGAGCGCGCAGCTGTGAGCTTGCACCCGGGAGGTAGTGGGTTCGAACCGCACTGTCGGGAGCTCTGAATATGGTTTTCCGTGGTTTCCCATTTTCATACCAAGCAATTTTGTCTATTCGCTTTACGTCGCATCGACACAGATAGGTCTTTTGGCGACTGTGGAATAGGAAAAGCTTAGGAGTGGAAAGGAAGCGGCCCTGGCCTTAAATAATGTACAGCCCGAGCATTTGCCTGCCCTATTCAACGGGTATATTTAGATGGCATTGGATGAAGATACAGGGAGAACAATTGGATATTATACGATTCACTGACGATGTTGCAGTGTTAGCTGACGATGTGGAACAATTAGAAGTGACTCTGACCCAAATTAAGACAACCTCAGCATTTCCCACAACATCAAATAAATGAAAGCAAATCTAAAGTTATGGTGGTCAGCAGAAATGACGCGGGGGGCCAGTGTTCCATAGGCGGCGAGAGAATAGAAACAGTACAACCGTTCACCTACCTGGGGAGAAAAGTTACATCGGACACTAGGTCGAGGACGGACGTTATAAGCCCCATCCATCAGGCTAAAACCACCTTAACAAGAAATTGGACTTTTCATCTTTACATCTACCAACATAGACACGCTGCTTGTATGGAACTGAGACTTGGACACTTGGAGAGACAGGATTACATTGTTGGATGCGCTTGAGAACGGTTGGCTGTTGAGAGAGCTCTTGCATTATTGTAGTGATAAAGTAGTGAAAACCTATTGAAATAGCTTAATTTTGTGTATATCTGATTCATTTAGTGCTGTTTGTATAGTGGTGTTTAGTGCTTGTTGGTAGAAATTGGGAGTGGTAATAATTATTTAAATTTTGTAACAAGTAATTCAGTTGGTCTTCAGTAAATTACGTTTTCTAGGTTAAGTAGGCTAGCTAGGTGCACCTTGTTTCGAATTTAGGTTTAGGTAATACTTTAGGTAACAATATTAACTTTAAAAATATTTGTAAATATCTGTAGATTCGTTGGTTGTACTTACAAAGGCAGATTATCATAAGGAATAGTACCGTAACTTCTGCAGCTTCTCCGGTATTTCGTATAGATATACGTTCAAACTATCGCGAAGGTAATAATTTACTACATTGAAAAACACGATACGCCTGTAAACTTCCATTTAAAAAGAAGTTAAAGAGATTACACGGTAATAGTTAACAGTCGTATTGTTATTGATTATTGTCGCTCCTCATATTCAAATATTGCATTGTTGGCTGCAGTCGTGAACAAAGGGTGTAGTGTAGTCAAGTAAATATAAATAAAAATCAGCTGACCTTGTATTCCATTCATTTGTACTTCTGAGTAGGTAGTTAGTATCCGTAATTTATATTTCGCTCCCTCGATCTTTCAGTATTTATGAGCGGTTAGCTAATAATAATAAAGTTCATATATCCCAGTAATTGCAGTTCAACTCCCTGGAGTAGTAGTAGTAGTAGTAGTTTTGATAGAAATATTTGAGAAATTATTGTAGACAACCTCGTATTTTTCAGTAGGCCTAATTAAGGACACTTTTTTTTTCTCCGTCCCGTGGAGTAGGGAAAATAATAGTAATCCACCAGCTGTAATAATCACATAACCACATTTCAGTAGAATTGTAGTGAAGATAAGGTATAATATATTAGATAGTATCTTGCCAGTTATATTCGTGTTTTTCTTCGTGTACGGCAATCCTTTTGATACTTAAGCATTTAACCAAACGCAGTGTAGTGTAGTGTAGATACATTGTAGTATAGATACAGTACATTTAGATAGTGCCGTATCTTGCGTGCTATATTCGTGTTATCTTTCGTGTATATCTATTAGACCGTAATACTAATAATAATTTGTCTAAGCATTTAGCTTCGTTGGTAATCTTTGAGTACAGTAGTTCTTGCAAATTTCATTTCTGTTGTGCTTAGTAGTGACATACGGTACGGTACCGGTATCGTAATTAGGATACGTCTGAAAGTAGTTTAAAAATTACTGTAGTGTACTGTACGGTAGTATACGAGTAATATCCTATTAGAATTTAGTGTGCTTATTTTATTATTGTAAAATATTTGTGTAGTACTGGTGTGGTAGAGGTATCCGTAGAAACTCTTACTAAAATATTGTTGAAATTAGGATAGGCTTAATTGCAGTTTGGAATTGTGTAGTTCTTGTGTATTACTTTCGATATTCAGTAATTAACAGCAGCTTTTATCCTGTTAGGGGTTGTAGGATAAAAAATTTAAAAAAATAATAGAGCACGACTAAGTAGTATTGTAGTGTAGTCGTATATTAATTACCTTATTTTTGTGTACTATCCCAGACAATATATCCCTCCGTTCATTTATTTTTTTGCAAATAAGTTATTTTAGTTTTTTAATTTAAAATTTTTCCCCCGTAAAGAATGGCTAAGGAGCGCGAGTGGCGAGTGTACTTATTGTGGGTGTGGTGAGGCATTGAGGGGTATGAGGGAGGAGTTGGAAAGTTTGAGGGAGATAATTAGGATTCTCACAGAAGACGGGAAGGAAGATAGGACTCCCTCAAACAATGTACAGGTTACAGTAGGTGTACAAGAGGGAGGGGAAGGAAAGGGAGGAGTTGTAGAAGACAGGTGGTCTAATGTTCTAAGGGGAAGGAGATTGCAGGCCAAGGGCTCTATTCAGGATCAGAATTCAGGACAGGTGTCTGTGCGAAATCGGTACGAGTCACTCCAGGTAGAACAACAGAGGGAAGATGAGGGACAGGGAACTGTTGCTGAGATGCGTGGAAGTAGGAGGAAGGGAAAAGGTAGGAAAGGGAAATGTAGAGTAGAGGATAGGAAAAGACAGGTGGAACAGGGTCATGGGAAGGAGAAAAGGGAGGAGGAAGTAGCTTCTGCAGCTATCAGGAAAGATAGGGGCTGACCAGGAGGGGAGGGGATCAAATGAGGTGGGTAGGGTTGAGGCTCTGGTCATGGGGGATTCCATCGTTAGACACGTGGGGAAAGTGTTTGGAGGAAAGGGAACCAGGGTAGAATGTTATCCAGGAATTAGGTTGAGGCAGATGTTGAGGAAAGTAAAAGAGAGGGAGGAGGGGAAGGAGAAGGTGGTAGTGTTTCACGTTGGTACCAACAACGTAAGGCAAGCTGATATAAGTACCAACATAGTTGGAAATGTGTGGGATCTGGTAAATGCAGCACAGGTGAAGTTTAAGAAAGCGGAGATTGTTATTAGTGGAATACTGTGTAGGAGGGATACTGACTGGAGGGTGATTGGGGATTTAAATTAGACTATGGAGTGGGTATGTGGGAAACTGGGAGTGAAATTTCTAGACCCTAATGGGTGGGTAGGAGAAAGGGATCTGCGCTCGGATGGCCTTCATTTAAACCGCAGTGGTACGTATAAGTTAGGAAATTTGTTTTGATGGGTAATAGGGAGGTACTTTCAGGGAAACGGGATGGCCTAGGGAGCGGTGATAAGGGAACAGGGAACTGGAAATCAAGTAGGGATGACATAAAATTGTTAGTGTTGAACTGTAGAAGTATTGTAAAGAAAGGAATAGAATTAAGCAATTTAATAGATATATATTTACCAGATATTGTAATAGGAGTTGAATCATGGCTGAGAAATGATATAATGGATGCAGAAATTTTCTCACGGCACTGGAGTGTGTATCGTAGAGATAGGATAGGAAAGGTGGGAGGGGGAGTTTTCATTCTGGTGAAAGAAGAATTTGTAAGCTACGAAAAAGTTAAAGATGAGAAACATGAAATTCTAGGTGTAAGGCTCATTTCTAAAGATAATAGGCAACTTGATATATTTGGAGTGTACAGATCGGGAAAGGGTAGTACTGATGCGGATTCGGAATTATTTGATAGGATAGTCAGCTATGTGGGAAACGACATGGAAAGAAATGTGATTGTAGCAGGAGATCTGAATTTGCCAGATGTCAATTGGGAAGGAAATGCGAACGACAGGAAGCATGACCAACAAATGGCAAATAAGTTAATATGGGAAGGACAGCTGATTCAGAAAGTGATGGAACCAACCAGAGGGAAAAATATTTTGGATGTGGTGCTGATAAAACCAGGGGAAACTGAAGTAATAGATGGTATTAGTGATCATGAAGCTGTTTTTGTGGTAGTTAAAAATAAATGTGATAGAAAGGAAGGTCTTAAAAGTAGGACTGTTAGGCAGTACCATATGGCTGATAAAGCAGGTATGAGGCAGTTTCTAAAAAGTAACTATGATCGGTGGAAAACGGTAAAAAAAAATGTAAACAGACTCTGGGATGGGTTGAGGAATGCGAAAACAGGTTTGTACCTTTAAGGGTGGTAAGGATTGGTAAAAACCCACCTTATTATAATAGAGAAATAAAGAGACTAAGAAGGAGGTGTAGACTGGAAAGAAATAGAGTTAGAAATGGCTGTGGAAGTAAGGAGAAATTGAAGGAACTTACTAGAAAATTGAATCTAGCAAAGAAGGCAGCTAAGGATAACATGATGGCAAGCATAATTGGCAGTCATACAAATTTTAGTGAAAAATGGAAGGGTATGTATAGGTATTTTAAGGCAGAAACAGGTTCCAAGAAGGACATTCCAGGAATAATTAATGTTTTTTTTTTGCTAGGGGCTTAACGTCGCACCGACACAGATGGGTCTTAAGGCGACGATGGGATAGGAAAGGCCTAGGAGTTGGAAGGAAGCGGCCGTGGCCTTAATTAAGGTACAGCCTGGTGTGAAATTGGGAAACCACGGAAAACCATCTTCAGGGCTGCCGATAGTGGGATTCGAGCCTACTATCTCCCGGATGCAAGCTCACAGCCGCGCGCGAATAATTAATGAACAAGGGGAGTGTGTATGTGAGGATCTTCAAAAGGCAGAAGTATTCAGTCAGCAGTATGTAAAGATTGTTGGTTACAAGGATAATGTCGAGATAGAGGAAGAGACTAAGGCCAAAGAAGTAATAAAATTTACGTATGATAACAATGACATTTACAATAAGATACAAAAGTTGAAAACTAGAAAAGCGGCTGGAATTGATCAGATTTCTGGGGATATACTAAAGACAATGGGTTGGGATATAGTACCATATCTGAAGTACTTATTTGATTATTGTTTGGCCGAAGGAGCTATACCAGATGAATGGAGAGTTGCTATAGTAGCCCCTGTGTATAAAGGAAAGGGTGATAGACATAAAGCTGAAAATTACAGGCCAGTAAGTTTGACATGCATTGTATGTAAGCTTTGGGAAGGCATTCTTTCTGATTATATTAAACATGTTTGTGAAATTAATAACTGGTTCGATAGAAGGCAATTCGGTTTTAGGAAAGGTTATTCCACTGAAGCTCAACTTGTAGGATTCCAGCAAGATATAGCAGATATCTTGGATTCTGGAGGTCAAATGGACTGTATCGCGATTGACATGTCTATAGCATTTGATAGGGTGGATCATGGGAGACTACTGGCAAAAATGAGTGCAATTGGACTAGACAAAAGAGTGACTGAATGGGTTGCTATATTTCTAGAAAATAGATCTCAGAGAGTTAGAGTAGGTGAAGCTTTGTCTGACCCTGTAATAGTTGAGAGGGGAGTTCCTCAGGGCAGTGTTATCGGACCTTTATGTTTTCTTATATATATAAATGATATGAGTAAACAAGTTAAATCAGAGGTAAGGCTTTTTGTGGATTATGTTATTCTCTATAGAGTGATAAATAAGTTACAAGATTGTGAGCAACTGCAACGTGACCTCGAAAATATTGTGAGATGGACAGCAGTCAATGGTATGTTGATAAACGGGGCTAAAAGTCAGGTTGTGAGTTTTACAAATAGGAAAAGTCCTCTCAGTTTTAATTACTGCGTTGATGGGGTGAAAGTTCCTTTTGGGGATCATTGTAAGTATCTAGGTGTTAATATAAGGAAAGATCTTCACTGGGGTAATCACATAAATGGGATTGTAAATAAAGGGTACCGATCTCTGCACATGGTTATGAGGGTGTTTAGGGGTTGTAGTAAGGATGTAAAGGAGAGTGCATATAAGTCTCTGGTAAGACCCCAACTAGAGTATGGTTCCAGTGTATGACACCCTCACCAGGATTACCTGATTCAAGAACTGGAAAAAATCCAAAGAAAAGCAGCTCGATTTGTTCTGGGTGATTTCCGACAAAAGAGTAGCGTTACAAAAATGTTGCAATGTTTGGGTTGGGAAGAATTGAGAGAAAGAAGAAGAGCTGCTCGACTAAGTGGTATGTTCCGAGCTGTCAGCGGAGAGATGGCGTGGAATGACATTAGTAGACGAATAGGTTTGAATGGCGTCTATAAAAGTAGGAAAGATCACAATATGAAGATAAAGTTGGAATTCAAGAGGACAAACTGGGGCAAATATTCATTTATAGGAAGGGGAGTTAGGGATTGGAATAACTTACCAAGGGAGATGTTCAATAAATTTCCAATTTCTTTGAAATCATTTCGGAAAAGGCTAGGAAAGCAACAGATAGGGAATCTGCCACCTGGGCGACTGCCCTAAATGCAGATCAGTATTGATTGATTGATTGATTGATTGATTGATTGATTGATTGATTGATTGATTGATTGATTGATTGATTGATTGATTGATTTTGATTATGAAGAGAAGAGACCGAGGCCATTAGGGATGTTGTGTTATTGCAGGATGCTCAATATTTCCTGGGTGGACAATGTGTCGAATAATGAGGTACGGCGGAGAATAGAGGTAGAATCAACTGCGTTTGGGAACTCATCCGAACCAGAAGAACCATTTGGACAGGAAATCAGTTACGACAGAATGGTCTCATTGAACCTGCTGGGGAATCGAGATGAACAGATAAAGATTCTACTTCCCGGGTTTCGGCACCAAAATAAATGTTGCGAATAGATGGGGAATACGTCACCGTATACCTTACGTAACACTGTTAAGGATGATTGGCTCCACCAAGCGATGTCTGAGGAACACTCTGGGACGATCCTCAGTAGATCAAGACAATTTGCAGAGGGTACTGACATCTATAGAAGCGGCGCTGAACTCCAGAGCACTGACCAAGGATGACGACGTAGATGTTCTTACTCCAGCACATTTCCTCGTCGGCGGAAAACTCACTGAACTACCCTCTGGATCTGAACCCCAGGAAAATTCTCCCATTAAAGAATTCAGGCTCCAGCAGCAACTGGTGGATCATTTCTGGAAACGATGAAATAAACAGTACCTGCTGCAACTGAAAAACTTCCACCAAGTACGACGCCCAAGAGGAACACGCCCTGCCGTCAGAGTAGTCGACATCGTCCTTTTGCAGGAAGATCACCGACCACGTCATATGTGGAATAAGGCCCGTGTCGTGGAGTTACGTTATGGACGAAATGACACGCCCGGACCGTTGTGCTCTCCAAGACGGACGGCGCTCGCTTTGTCAGACCTCTTCAGCTGGTCACACCTCTGGAGGTTGACCAGGGTGGGGAGGATGTTGGAGATTCGAGATGAACATATAAAGATGCTACTTCCCGGGAGAGACATATCTTTGGAGATTCTTTGTTATATATATGGTCTGAGCGGTAGCCATCTGGTAAAATAAGTAGTTAAATAAAACAGTGTTACGTAAGGTATACGTTGACGTATTCCCCATCTATTCGCAACAGAAACAATCACCGAGGGAGAAGATAAAGGGTAAGATCAATAGGCCGAAATTAGAGTACATCAAACGGATAATCGAAGACACCGTCTGCCTGACTTATAGCGCATGCAAGAGGAAGGCTGAAAGCAGAGAGACGTGGCGAGCTGTTGCCAAGCAACCAGAAGGTTGGTGCCAAAAGAAGAAGAGGAAGAAGAATTGTACGAGAAAATAATTCCCAAAACTTCGGCAATGATTTTGAGAATTCAATAGGCATTGGATATTCTCCTCCGATAAGCAGAACAACAACACGGCTGTGATTTCCCCAAGTCACCCTCCCCTCTAAGGCTGTGCAATGTTCTTGGTCAATGTGTATCGATGCCAGTGCACTGCGACCTGCAGACAGGTGCGAGCTCTTTAGTACAGGCGAAATGGCTTTATCAAATCATCAGAAACTTCATTTTCTTTTATGTCATCAACCTGCTTAGTGAAAATCGTTTTTTCGTAGCCATGCTCCACTGAACCGTCCGTTCAAATCTCAGCAGGACTATCTGATATGTATGTAGGACAGTGCTTCACAGACAAGTGATTAACGTACGTTTAGAAACATACTTCCATACTCGGTTTAAGTATAGGAATTATTTTGTCCTCTAAAACAATAACAACAATCAATCAATCAATCAATCAATCAATCAATCAATCAATCAATCAATCAATCAATCAATCATTCAATGACTTCCATTTACTAGGTAGGCTACAGAGTAGGATTTAGTACAGGCCTAAATGTCCCAGTCCTTTATATGAGATATCCGACTCGTTGGCTGAACGGTCAGCGTACTGGCCTTCGGTTCAGAGGGTCCCGGGTTCGATTCCAGGCCGGGTCGGGGATTTTAACCTTAATTGTTAATTCCAATGGCGCGGTGGCTGGGTGTAAGTGTTGTCTCATCATCATTTCATCCTCATCACGACGCGCAGGTCGCCTACGGGAGTCAACTCGAAAGACCTGCACCTGGCGAGCCGAACATGTCTTCGGACACTCCCGGCACTAAAAGCCATACGCCATTTCATTACATATGAGATTACAACAACAACAACATTTCATTTTGTTTTCCGTTTAACTTCCAGGGTTGGTTTTTCCCTCGGACTCAGCAAGGAAGCCCGCAGCTACCGCCTCAATGGCAGCGTCCTGGAGCGTGAGACTTTGGATTGAAGATACAACTGGAAATGGGGTCCAGTACCTCGCCCAGCTGGTCTCACCTGCTGTGGTGAACAGGGGCCTTGAGGAGGTATGAGAAAATTGGGATGAACAGACAAGTCAGGGGGTAGGAAACGATAACATGTAATTTTCATGGGCTTAAAAGTTTCCTGAAAATCCTAATTTTTAACCCCTCCCCAAATGAAGATTGTGACACAATCTGCCAGACGAGCTAGAGAATGTGTATTTGACAAAGTTATAGTTTTTAGCCTGTAACCGATGGAAAAATTACGAGATGTTTATGTTTTCCATTTTTACCCCCGAAAAATATCGAAATATGGAAGCAATTATAATGACGGTGTAGACCTTCCTAAACGGTAAGTCGTATGAAAATCAGATGGCACAATCTCCATTCAATTTGAAGTGATCTGCAACTTTGGTCATATGACATTTTGTCGTATCCCCGTCCCTTGTACGTTAAATTTGGCTCTATTTCTATATTGTACGAAAATTTTTCAGTTTTTACACGTATAATTGATGGTTTGTTTCACTTGTAGGAAAGATAGGATAAATAATTTCACACGAACATTGACCCACCCAGTAGCTATATGTGAGCCAAGTTCTATGTTTGTAGCTGTCACATAAGTATCCGAAACGTAATGCACTGTGAAGGATCCTTACCCATATTTCACCCTATTCAACGTTTCTATCTCAACGTTACTCATAAATAGATGCGATACGATAAAATATCATAGGACCAGCCATTTAGACCACTAAATGTGGCGTCGTATCGTACAATCCGGTTTTCGATATGATGTACCGTTTAGCAGCAGTTAATTTTTAAATTGAAGCAAACATGAATATACTTTCTTATGCCGATCTATATTTATTCATTAAAGTCGATTTGTAGCCATCAAAAAAGGGTGTGTGTGCCATTGTAATTAATACTTTACAAATCGATAATGTCTGTCAGCAGGAGGGGCGTCTGGTATTGCAATCAGTACTCCCCACACCAACTTTGACTGGAAGAAGGAATGAGGTCTTTCTCCAACCTCACGTGTATCACTGTAATGGATAATTTGCTTCTCAGTTTGAATAGCAGAAGGCTAGGGAGCATGGATTTTTTAAACTCCTTTGCCCGATTGTATTTGGCAGTAGGCAACGGTGCCCGTCTTTATAAACAAATTTACTCATCAAAAATGTGACTGACGTTGGGCATAGTGGCATGCTATTATAATGGAAACTCACCAACTCGATGTGACTGGCAGTAAGCGGAAATGCCTGAAATGTGGCCTTCCATTGCAACGAAAACTCCCCAAATCGATTGTGAACGCGCAGTAGGCAATGGGACCTGTCTTTATATTGAAAAATTATATTGAAAACTCCCCACAACAAAAGGGGCTGAAGTTGGACTTAAAAAATCCGGATTGTTACTATTTATCTCAGCGACCCCGAAATCAATGTATCCAACACTATGTTCGATTATTTTTATTTATCACTCCCCCCACACCCCCCATCTTGAAGACGTAAGAACTTATACTTTAAGAAAATCCGGAGTGTCACTATTCATCCCAGCGAACCCGAAAACTATGTATTCGGCACTACTCGTCTCCAGACAGTAAGTTATGAGTGTGCCAAGTTTCGTTGATTTTGCTCCATTGGTTTAGGAGGAGATGTGTCATTTACATACATACATACATACATACATACATACATACATACATACATACATTTGTATATATATATAGACGTATGTTGTGCTGTAAATCGTTGCATGTATTACAAAGTATTTTTGTCAGATGTGGATTTAGATGAGCCTCACAGGTCCGCCTCTGTGATGTAGTTGTTAATGTGATTAGCTGCCACCCTCGGAGGCCCGGGTTCGATTCCTGGTTCTGCCACGAAATTTGAAAAGTGGTATGAGGTCTGGAACCGGGTCCACTCAGCCTCGGGAGGTGGAGTAGAGGTGGGTTCAATTTCCACCTCAGCCATCCTGGAAATGGTTTTCCGTGGTTTCCCACTTCTCCCCCAGGTAAATGCCGGGATGGTACCTGACTTAAGGCCACGGGCGATTCTTTCCCTCTTCCTTGTCTATCCCTTCCAAACTTCCCATCCCCACACAAGTCCCCTGTTCAGCATAGTAGGTGAGACCGCCTGGGCAAGGTAGTGGTCATCCTCCCCGGTTGTATCCCCTGAACCAATGTCTCACGCTCCAGGACACTTCCCTTGAGGCGGTAGAGGTCTTCCTCATGGGTAGTTCTAATTTTACTTTGAAGATATCACAACAAAATGACTTTTCAGATCGAATGGTTCGGTCAGGAATCACAGAATCAGGAGAGCCCTTAATTTTGTCGTAGTCGGTTCGAGATTTACGACTCCTTGAATTCGGAAGACCCGTACAAGTATTTACGGACATATAATTTCTGTAGCATTACGCTTAACCTCCAGCTCAGTTGGTTATCATCAGTTCATGCCAACAAGAAAGTCATAATTTCATTTGTGGGAGGGGGACGGTAGGTGTAATGTGTCAGTGTCAAGTTCCAAATCATTGTCGGGACGAAGTGCAATAGTCTCATAGAGGGGCATCACGGTAGTGAAATGTGAGCAAATCACGTATTAGGAATAAAATAACCCAGTAAAACGTTATTGTAACAAGGCCCAGATGGATCTCTAGAGAACTACTACTCCGCACCAAGACGCGATTTCTTAACATCGCCGCTTCTGTGGTGTAGTGGTTAGTGTGATTAGCTGTCACCCCCGGAGGCCCGGGTTCGATTCCCGGCTCTGCCACGTAATTTGAAAGGTGGTACGAGGGCTGGAACCGGGTCCACTCAGCCTCGGGAGGTCAACTGAGTAGAGGTGGGTTCGATTCCATCCTCAGCCATCCTCGAAATGGTTTTCCGTGGTTTCCCACTTCTCCTCCAGGCAAATGCTGGAATTGTACCTAACTATCGGTCACGGCCGCTTCCTTCGCTCTTCCTTGTCTATCCCTTCCAAACTTCCCATCAACCCGCAAGGCCCGTGTTCAGCATAGCAGGTGAGGCCGCCTGGGCTAGGTACTGGTCAGCCTCCTCAGTTGTATCCACCGACCCAGAGTCTGTAGCTCCAGGACACTGCCTTAATGCGGTAGACGGGATCCCTCGCTGAGTCCGAAGGAAAAACCGACCCTGGAGGGTAAACACATGAAGGAGAAGAAGAGTTAGTTTTTTAGTTTAGTTAGACAGTTGGTTATAGAAATATGTTGTTGAGAAATGATGACATTCAGCATTGTATAAATAGGATGACTGTCATTTTATATGGCCCTTTCAAACTTCTGACCGGTATTATACACAACTACAATGTCATAAGACCCTTACATGAAATGGTTATTAGGCGGTGGATTATTATTTTACGTACTTTTCCTCTCTTGATTATAGAAGAATATTGATAATCGAAGAGCTGAAGATTATCCCTTTACCAAGATTTTGGGGTAATCATAAGAAGCATAACATTACCTAATCTGACGACCATGCGACCTATTTACAAATTAGTTCGCAACCAATACGCTTGAGTCAAGTGTTACAGAATCACGAGAGCCATGATTTCTGTCGTAGTCGGTTTGGGATTTAAGACTTCTTGAATTCGGAAGATACGTACTAGTTGATTTACGAAAAAATCATTTCTGTAGCATTCCGCTTAGCCTCGAACTTACTTCGTTATCATCAGTACATGCCAACAAGAAAGTCATACGTTCATTTGTGAGGAAGCTGGAATTTAATATTTGTAATCCATAGCGTTTTTCCTTTTGGTCGATTCTCATGTACTGTACTACATATCTGATTCAACTCGGAGCAAGATGACGGAAGGGAAGCGGATATCGAGCGTCAGATGTTTTTCACTTGGTGGCGGCGCGCGTTCTTCTGCTCGGTAAATCAGTCGCTCGGAGACATGTTGAGTGAGGCCCTCTCATTGGAAGCAGGTATGTGATATCCAATACCATTGACCGTGCCAGGAACTCCACACTTTCACTGGCAGAAATTAACTTTCTTATTTACCTTCATGGCTCTCTTTTGCGACAAGTACAGGGCACAGAGAGGAGACTGCAGCTTCCTTGCTCAACCAAGCGAGGCGGAATAGAGGCCAACGATCCCTCGCGAGATGAAAGGCATATTCCGGTGTCTTGCACCCCTAAATTTTGTCGAAATTAAGTTCGATTGCACATTTACATATTGAAGGCCACAGAAATATAATAGCTAAGTCGTTCGTCTAACTGGGTGGAGGACCGTTCAATTTTCTGCATTGGTACTTTTAAGGTGTACGCAGGACGATTCCTGCTGTTAGTGAATTTCTAAGTTGTCTGTTGTGTTGCAAAATATTAAATATTGATGAGGAAGGGTAGTGTCAACCACACGTCTGTTGTGCACTATATCCATGACTGGACAATGTAATAAGAGTCCTCAGCTATATCACTGAACCACTGACGAAGCAATCGCAGCGAGAGTTTTCTTCCCGTACCTTCTCCAGCCAAAAGCCATACGTTAAAAGAAGTCCTATTATCCATTTTCACTTCAACAGGGCGCTGCGCCAAAACACACAATCCAAAGACGTGTTGCTAACACAAACATCTGTGCTACAGGTGAGAATATTTATTTTCTTAAGAAAGGTCGTTTTTCGCCGGACATTTTATGCCCATCTTACTTCTTTTTTTTTTCTTTTTTTTTGCTAGTTGTTTTACGTCGCCCCGACACAGCATCTCACTTCTGCCAGCATTGATTATCCTTCAAGGTTTTAATGTCTAAAATTACCATTGCCTGTCACCTTTTTCTATTTAAAGTGGTGCGTAACTTAGTTCAACTGGCATTCGTTTCCCTGTTCAGGGCTCTAGTATTACTTCATGGTATTACTTCATGGCATACGCGCTTGACATTTAAGAGAGCGTACCTGCAGCGTATTCCTGACAGTACATTTTTGTAACTAGATTCGCTCTGACGGTCACTGAATAATGAAAATAATTTTTAGTACATTTAGTACATTTAGTACATTTTCTGACCTAAGTGGCAATCAGAATGTTAAAGACATGGTTGAATTCCCTTGATCTTGCAATGGGTGGCATATTGCTGCCAGAATACGCGAAAGAAAATAAATATGTCTCCTACAAGTAAGGTAAACTAGACTGCATTTTTGATGGAGATTATTTCATCATTGACATTTCCAGGAAGTCCAAGATGAATTGAGGCTAAGATATTAATCAGAAAACAATCGCCACCTATGTTACAAACGCACAATAACAAATAAAAATATCTAACAATAGGAATAATATTTAATTACCTCTCTTCAATTATTACAGGTTTTAAGAGATGCGAAGCCCTGGGCCAGCGAGATCGATCCCACAAACTGTAAGAATGAAGGCGAGCACATATCAAACTCTTCTACGTAGTCTAAGGAAATTGGAAAAAAAAAAGCAAAGCAAACCAAAGTCATCTCCGTACAGGCCATGAAGGCCCTGGGAGCGGTGGAAGGTAAAGGCTTCCACTATTCGTAACCTCGGCACTTGATGGGGTAGAGTAGTTAGCTCTACGCCCGGCCGCCTTTGCCCCCAGGAATGAACCTGGTACTCACTTTTGGTGTAGGCTGAGTGAACCTCAGGGCCATATGCACCTCCGGAAATGGAAATCTCATTTCTTAAATTTGATGACTTCCTGACGAGGATTCGAACCCACGTCCTTCCGGGCGAACCGAGTACGCCTTTACCGCCTCGGCCAGGCAGCCCCTTTGGAAAAAAGAATGAAAATTGTAAGTATGGTAATGTGGAAAATAATAATACTGTATTAAAATAATTAGAGAGTATTCAGAAGATGATAGTTGTTTCTTTTATTTGCTTTACTTAATCGTGAACATGGGAATGTGAGCAACATATGACGACCGTCAGTTCCTTTACTCACTGAAGCGCCAATATATCACACCCACAGGGCTGTGAGAATGGTCAGAAATTTACGCATAGAGGCAATACAACGGGAATCCTGGAGTGTAATGACGATCTAAATGTGATGACCAATATCTCGTCAAAGGGAAATTTACTAGTGCAGAAAAATTTTCTTCCTATAGGTCTGTCATGCTACAGGCCATAGGATTTAAGCAATAAAAGTGGCTATACTGTACAGAATAAACATGTGATTTCTTCTTTTCATTTTATTCCTGCTGTAGCACCAAAATACAGATTGAAACGTATTGCAGCAATATGTATCCTTCTTAAAATAGTAGCCAACGGCCGTAGCCGTGTTGAAACACCGGATCCCGTGAGATCTCCGAAGTTAAGCAAAATTGGGCGTGGTCAGGAGTTGGATGGGTTGCCACGCGCATGTTGGTGGGGGGTAAGGGAATGGAGGAGCGGAAAGGAACTGGCCACTCTACCGCACGTAAACTCCGGCTCAGGAACACCTCCGCGGAGGTTCGGACCTGCCTTCGGGCAGAATAACCCTTACCTTACCTTAAAATAGTAGGTCTGCTCTGTACGTCATCAGGATTAGTACTGTACTTTATATTCGTAATAATTTAACTTTTGTGGAGCGTATGCGCGAATCCGAAGTTTTCAGATGAATGCGGGGAATTCTTACACCTAAGTGTCATCCACCTCTCTTTCAACTTCCTTTCCAATCTCTCTTGGCCAACTCTGGCTCTCTAACAATCTTAATAGTATTAAGTTTGCGATATCCACAACGTACTTCATTTTGCTACCTTTCGTGATCCTTCACCGTGAATGTTTATTTTTTGTAGTATAAGTCTCTTTCTTCAGTCGTGATACTGATGTCCTCAACAAGAATGAAGTGATGCATGGAGAAATGCTTATGAAAATGTCTCACATGTACTTCCAGGGTACGAGTAACGTCTTAAAGAAAATGGCGCAACAGCCTAATGAAAGACAGAGTCTGCTTGTCTCATAAGGCTGAGTGAACCTCATCCTAGCCCTTCGTTCACAATGGACTGGTCGGGAATCGAAACCCGCCTCCTGCGGCTAAGAGGCAGCCACTCCATCCCTACACCTCTGGACTGGTGGAACAAGTCTTGAAATTAGTTATTCTTGGATAGAAAGGACATAGAGCCTCCGTGGCTCAGACGGCAGCGCGTCGGCCTCTCACCGCTGGATACCGTGGTTCAAATCCCGGTCATTCCATGTGAGATTTGTGCTGGACAAAGCGGAGGCGGGACACGTTTTTCTCCGGGTACTCCGGTTTTCCCTGTCAACTTTCATTCCAGCAACACTCTCCATTTTCATTTCGTAGCATCTATCATTCATTAATGTATATATCACTTTGGGAGTGGCGACCCCATCGTAATAATAGCCTATATATGATTCATTCATAACATCCCTGCCCCGATCACTGACTGGAAAACAGGTTGTAGGTTTTCATTTTTCATTTTCAGAAAGGACGTACAAAGGAATCATTTTCCGCGAATACTCGTAATTGGCACCGGCATAAAAATATCACGTACATAAAAAATTTGTAGATGGAACCAATTATGAATAGAAAATTGTAAAGTACTTTTTATCTAATATAAAATTACGTACTTACTCCGAACAACTTTGTTATATGATGCTGTATCTTTACTCACAATACTCAGAAAGAAAATTTTAGCGCATAGTTTATTTCGCTACGAGTGTGCACGCACATTATACACTACGAAGAGCACTGGAATATCGTTCGTTCGTAATCTGTTTACCCTCCAGGGTCGGTTTCTCCCTCGGACTCAGCGAGAGGTCCCACCTCTACCGCCTCAAGGTCAGTGTCCTGGAGATTCAGACTTTGGGTCTGGGATACAACTGGGGAGAATGACCAGTACCTCGCCCAGGCGGCCTCACCTGCTATGCTGAGCAGGGGTCTTGTGGAGGGATGGGAAGATTGGATGGAACAGGCAAGGAAGAGGGAAGGAAGCGGCCGTGGCCTTAAGTTAGGTACCATCCCGGCATTTGCCTGGAGGAAAAGTGGGGAAACAACGGAAAACCACTTCTAGGATGGCTGAGGTGGGAATCGAAGCCACCTCTACTCAGTTGACCTCCCGAGGCTGAGTGGACCCCGTTCCAGCCCTCGTACCACTTTTTCAAATTTCGTGGCAGAGCCGGGAATCGAACCCATCCTCCGGGGGGGTTGGCAGCTAATCACGCTCACCACTACACCACAGAGGCGGACGCACTGGAATATACAAAGGAAAACAACATTTAGTCAGCTATGCAAAAACAGTGGAAACGAAACAAAAGCACAAAGTTAGTAATGTGGGATTTTGAACAAAAAATTATCGTTCGTTCTATGGAAGATCAATACCATATATAGCCACATCTGGCTCTGAGACATGCTTGAACGCAACGAGGCATTCTCAACACCAAAAAATAGGACCAAATTATTTTGGGACAACCCGCTCTGGAATAGCAGCTGAATATTAGCAGGAGGATTAGGACGGTGGGCAATTGTTTTCTTCATTTCACGGCATGTACCGAATGTTCAACACAGTTCACATCTGCAGAATATGCTGCTACATTATTCCCTGCACGTCATGCATCTCACGAACTCAGCGACCACCCTGTCTCACTGGGTACGAGTATTATCGTCCAGTAATGTAAAGCCCTAGGGAGCCTCCCTGGCTTAGACGGCAGCGCGTCGGCCTCTCACCGCTGGATACCGTGGTTCAAATCCCGGTCCCTCCATATGAGATTTGCGCTGGACAAAGCGGAGGCGGGACAGGTTTTTATCCGGGTACTCCGGTTTTCCCTGTCATCTTTCATTCCAGCAACACTCTCCATTCTCATTTCATAGCATCTATCAGTCATTAATAAATCACTTTGGGAGTGGCGACCCCATCGTACTGATAGCCTATATATGATTCATTCATGACATCCCTGACCCGGTCAATGACTGGAAAACAAGTTGTAGGCTTAAATTTTCAATGTAAAGCCCTCGCCCACAGTGACAGAAAGTCCTGTAACTACTGGTTGAAGGGTGCTGTGTCTGTATACCAGACCAGTCATCTAACACTGGATAAGAATTATTGGCGTACATCGACCAGACACGATCCCGCCTCAAAACATAACGCAACCCCCTTAATCCTGGTGGCGCTCCAAGATGAAGGACTCTCGTCTTCCACTGGACTCTAATGCTCCTGTGCTCACGGCGATCTCATCAGAAAAGAAGGAGGTCTTCGATCATTGTTGCTGATGACATGGGCTATGAACTGTTTTCCAGTTCACACGACATGCTTCTTCCTTTCCTTTTCTTTACAATTTGATTTACGTCGTACCGTCACAGATAAGTCTATAGTGACGATGGAATAGGAAAGGGCTAGGAGTGGAAAGGAAGCGGCCGTGGCCTTAAGGCAGTCCCAGGATTCACCTGGTGTGAAAATAGGAAACCACGGAATACTACAGTATCTTCATTTCTGCCGTTAGTGATGTTCGAATCCCCCTATCGTAATTTTCTGAGCACTCTATTAAATGAATTACACTACTTCCTTTTCTGCATGTCTGTTTCCATAACATAATATCCTGCTGTCCAAAGATAATTTTGGGTGGTGAAGATTCAATCAAATGTTCCATATTCCTTCCTCCACTTTTATTTTGCGATGCTATATCGCTTTCTAGTTTAGTTCTCAATTACTGAGTGATCCAAAAGGTTTCGGAGAAAATAACGTAGCCCAAATAGTGGTTGAAATACAACAACTTTCGAATAGGAACGTATGGTCTAGGACAAAACCTTTGGTCAGGGCAAGCCTGGAAATGACAGGAACGACATGATGGACAATTTATTTTATTCGTTTTTCCAGAATGTCAAACAATGGACAATTTATTTAATTTGTTTTCTCAGAATGTTAAACAGTTCAGAACTGACGATCAGTGAAGTGATAGCGAAGTTAGACACTGGACACTGAAGTTGTTTACAAAAGCGCTCAAACTATGCCCGCCGTCCTGACATTCCCAGGCTTGTCCTTACGCAAGGTATCGGCCTAGACTATATGTTTCCATTCGAATGTGGTTGTTCTTTTACCCCTCTATGAGCTACTTCAGTTTCTGCACAACTGCTTCAAGCACTCGGTACAGATAGGCCTATAAGTACTAATGTGCTGTTTGTACGAACTTGGTCCATGTGTTTGGTTGATGTATTTTCTTTCGTTTATTGCTCGATTGTGATGGTGGTTCATAGTAATGGAAGAGTATCCAGTCGTCTTTCCGAATGCAACGCTGTTTCTCTGTTTATTTTGTAATGGTTTCTCTGTTGAGCGAAGCATTAACACGGTTAGGTTTTCGGTAACGTTGGGTTGGGAAAGGTCTAGGATTGAGAAGGTAGCGGGCGTGGTCTTAATTATAAAATAGCTCTGGTATTTGGCTGATGTGAAAACAGGAAAGTGTGGAAAATTATCCTCAAAGCTGCGCACGGTGTGTTCCGAACTCAGAAGTCTCCAGAATGCAAGGTTACAGCTACAACAGCAGCACGTCGTAGCCAATCTTCTCGGTTTCGGTGACGAGTCGATTTGGATATGTTGTATGAACATCTCTTGTAGGTACTTACCAAGCACCGTGAAGCATTGTAAAATCTAAACTTACCGAGTTCGATAGCTGCAGTCGCTTAAGTGCGGCCAGTATCCAGTAATCGGGAGATAGTGGGTTCGAACCCCACTGTCGGCAGCCCTGAAGATGGTTTTCCGTGGTTTCCCATTTTCACACCAGGGCTGTACCTTAATTAAGGCCACGGCCGCTTCCTTCCAATTCCTAGGCCTTTCCTATCCCATCGTCGCCGTAAGACATATCTGTGTCGGTGCGACGTAAAGCAAATAGCAAAAAAAAATTAATAATAATTTTAAAAAATCTAAACTTTCCTTTACGAGTGTGGAAAGACTGAAAAATACACATTATTATTCTTCCATCGCTTTTCCCAGACTCTTCCTTTTACGACTCGCTTTACGTCGCACCGACACAGATAGGTCTTATTGCGATAATAGGAGAGGAAAGGCCTAGGAGTGGGAAGGAATCTGCCGTGGCCTCCTTTAAGGTACAGCCTCAGCATTTACCTAGTGTGAAAATGGGAAACCACCGAAAACCATCCACGATTAACTCGCCCGGTTTCCCCTACTTATGCAGTCGCGGGTGCGAACTATGCCGCACGTGTTGATTTGGTCCTGTTTACTGTCGGTTGCCTTTCCTAACACGAACGCTGTGTGGAGGGATGTAAGTACTAATGCGTGTTTCTGTGATGGTTGGTGGTGAAGAGTGCTGTCTGAATATGAAGAATCACATCCAGTCTCCAAGCCAGAAGAATTGGCCAGTAGCAATTAAAATCCCCGTCGTGGTAGTAATCGAACCCGCGACTCTCTGAACCGAACCGAAGGCTAACCATTCAGCAAGGGAGTCGGATATTGAAAATAGTGGTGTCTCAAAGGCGCACTAGCTGCCAGCGTCTTAGAAAGGTGTAGCAATCCAACTGATGAGCTCACTGCTACACTGGGGGAAACGCTGGTAAAATCACGATTGGAAAGGCCTAAATAGCTTAAATGTTTTTAGAAAATAACATCGTCTGTGTGTAAAATAAAATTATTGTTTTTACGCAAACACTAAGTACTTTCATGAATTCCAGAGACACAGAATTGCCGGAATTTTGCCATACAAGAGTTCTTTTACATTCCAGAAATTTTACTGACATGAGACTTACGTATTAGGGCACATTTAAATACCACTGTATTGAGCATGGAACTTGGGCTCGAAGGGTCTATGCTTCTACTGTCTGAGCTACTCAGACGACCTTTCGTGTGTTCAAACAAAAAGTAGACTACAAGTAAAGAAGTATTACTCGCTATTAATATTTAAAATGAGTTATTGATATGCATGGACATAGTAAGCAAATTTTGCGTGCTGTAGTGCAATAATCAAAGTTTTACTATCTGGATATTAGTTATATCAATTACGGACAATATCCTATGACTTTCCGTGTTGTTTTAATTCCCCCTTTTGTTTCATGAAAAGGTATGAATCATCAATACAACAGCTGAGAACATAAAAGACGAAATACAATCTCGGATATATTGTGTCCTTCGACGTTTCCTACTTTAACGTCATAGTTGATCTAGAGAAACAACGAAAGTGCGTAAAATGGTTCTACTCTCAGTAATGTAACTGTCTGAAACTTTTATCTTTACTTTCTTTGTAAATGACCTACATAACAATCAATCTCTTTTGCATTCTCGATGCACTCAACTCCAAAGTATTAGATTATCAACTCACAATAATTGAATAGCTTCTACCACTGCGAGCAGAAATTTTAATTTGACGCTATTTCTTTGTCTGCGTGTCAGTTTTCATTTTCTGTTTACTCTGATAGATGGCAGAAAAATTGGACCTCAACTGGGTGTGATCTATGGTTGAACAATTGAATCAGTTAAAGAGCACAACGTACCTAGTTTTACATTCTTGAATTACATTTCTTTACAAAATTTAATCATTTTTCTTTGAAAATGTCCTAGGATTTCTCTTAAACATTATAGTATCTCCGTATATCATGAAAATCTACGAATTCTAACTACCTCTAAAATGCTAAAGTGGAATTTAAAAAAATCTTGATTATGCGTTTTGATATTCATTTATTTATTTACTTTATTTAAAAAAGCCATTCTTTTTCACTGAGGACTGGAAAACTTAAGGCGACACTCTGGAGATTAAAAAAACATATTTTTACCTAATGCATGGATTTCCACGAAACTTTGTGGGAATGTCACCTACAGAAAAGTAGAGATATCTCGAACATTTCTTTCATATACAATTAATAGTGTTTCCAAAATGTTCTTTTTGAAATTTTTAATTCCATTTTTTCATTAAATTTAATTAACATGTTAATGTAAATTCGTAATTAGGTAGATAATATTTCTTTTAAAAGCAGTACCTATCGATTTTTCTCTACATAATTTATATAAGCAGATATGTATCGTACTAAAGATTGTGTAATTTTTACGTTCTAAAATTTTGGTCTTAAAAATCCCTACCGAGCTCGATAGCTGCAGTCGCTTAAGTGCGGCCAGTATCCAGTATTCGGGAGATAGTAGGTTCGAACCCCACTCTCGGCAGCCCTGAAAATGGTTTTCCGTGGTTTCCCATTTTCACACCAGGCAAATGCTGGGGATGTACCTTAATTAAGGCCACGGCCGCTTCCTTCCCACTCCTAGCCCTTCCCTGGCCCATCGTCGCCACAAGACCTATCTGTGTCGGTGCGACGTAAAGCAAAAAAAAAAAAAAAAATCGCTACTACTTGAAAAAATTCTGCAATCAAAAATTCCATACGCCGGTTTCTTGGTTTCTTAATATAGCTGTGATACATATATCATATAAATTTTGTTACATTTGGAATAATATTATGGGAGAAAAATGAGATTTGAATGTAAAATTACAATTAGCAAACAAAGCATTATTACAGTGATAAATTGTTTGAATGCAGCGCAATAACTTCGAGACAAGGAAAAAGAAACTCAATCCTTTCAATTTCAGACATAAAAAATACACCAACATGGGAAAAATATCCATTTTATCCGCGGTGTGTGCCCTAAACATGTATATAGATATTTTCTACTTCATTTTCATACGTAACTATTGAATCAGCGAACGGGAGTAACATGGTGTAAATTTTTGGTGCTATAAATTATTAGAAATTGAATTACTTGTAGAAATTGAATTGTTAAATGTCAAAAAATCTTCAAACAAGCTAATATCCCATCTCCCATAAAAATCTACGAATCCTAACTACATGTTAAAATGTTCATCTCAAATAACAAATAATATCGTGGTACTGAGTGCTGCGACGTTTACTAATTCAACGTAATAGATGAATAATTGAATCAGTTCTTTAAATTTCGAAAGTGGGTCAGTACAAGTAGATCATGTATTTTACGAAAGGGTTTGTACGAGCATCTTATTGTGTTTGTTCTCCCTCGCTAACCGGGTGTATCATCAAAAGTGGTAGCGCGCTGCGCTCAGCCGGCTAGCAGAATCCCACTTAGACGACACCTTGCTGCCACAGTAGGAGCTGACATGTATCGCACTCAAATGATCTGAGAATGGAACTAGCGGACAGGCTAACAGTGTAGGGGAAAATGTTGTGTGGTAGAGGGGAGAGATGAGGTCGGACAAGGTGGGGACCCGACAGTGTTGCCAGATAGAGGTACTATTGTCTCTCTCACGCAAGCTTGGAGGAGGCCTAACTAATTAAATAACTGAATTAGAATACAATGATAATCATGCAAGGTAAGATGCTTCACAGATATACCATTGATTTCCCACCCTTTCGACAACAGGTGTAGCGATGACCAGTTGAATATATTTCATTCACTAGTACTTGTATCATCAGTAGCAGGAAACTGAATCAGATATTATACAGTCTGTCAGAGATCTTCCTTCCATTTCCCAGTATGATGGTGAGGATGAATGAAATGTTTAAAGTCAGGATTTTACAACGGCAATATACTTCAATTTGGAATACAAGGAAAAGACGTTTGCAGGTTTTTCTACTTGCAAAAGACTATCGGATTATTGCTCTCACCATTATACTGATGATGTTTGCTTACGTTCTGTCATAGCTTCGGGTTTCGAACTATTAGGCTTATAGTTACAAATCATTGTCTTACGGTGTGAAGTATACACTAGCTTATAGTTACAGAAGCAAAGCAAGCATTTAGTTTCACGGGATTGTTTACATTGTGATCATAGTCACTGTACCTCTAGCTTTACTCGGAACGAACCGCAGACACGTGGCCATTTATGTCAAGTATCCCACTTGTAGTGGTCGGGAATTGAAGTGCGACCAATTGATGAGATGTTAGTCGATTGTGTGACGCCCTATATTTTTTCAAATCATTGTCTTACGATGTAAAATATACACTAAACCAAATGAAAGTAGAATATTTTCTTCAGAATCTACAAATTGTTTCCTATTGTTACTCCATTTATGACTGGATACGACTAGATTCCTGTATTCTAATATGATGTAAAGAAAATACATTTACTCGCTCAAAGCATTGATACAGGAATATAGCGTTTTTGAAGACTTTCGTTTGGAGCGTGGCATTATACAGTAGTGGATCATGGCCAATAACCACCTCAGGAATAAAGAGAACAGAATCTTTCTTACATGTGTTGTAACAGGAGAATGCTGAAGTTTTGAAATGGTCAGATCGAATCACGAATAGATTTGGTGAGACGAGAACGATTAGGCGAAATTTGACCAGAACAAGAGATAGAATGATAGGACACACCTTAAGATCTTTAATTCCCAAGACATGTACAGCCGGACTAAGTGGCTCAGACGGTTGAGGTGCTGGCCTTCTCACCCAAACTTGGCGGGTTCGATCCTGGCTCAGTTCGGTGCTCAAATACGTCAGCCTCGTGTCGGTAGATTCACTGGCACGTAAAAGAACTCTTACGGGACAAAATTCTGGCAACTCGGCGTCTTCGGAAAACGAAGAAAGTAGTTAGTGGGACGTAAAGCCAATAGCAAAAAAAAAAAGATATGTTCAGTTAGTTTTTTAGAGAAGTGTAAGCGGTGAATGAGTTACAGGTAGACTAAGGCATGAATATGACAAATAATAGATTAGAGTGGATGAAATGAAATGGCGTATGGCTTTTAGTGCCGGGAGATCCTAGGACGGGTTCGGCTCGCCAAGTGAAGGTCTTTTGATTTGACTCCCGTAGGCGACCTGTGCGTCGTGATGAGAATGAAATGATGATGAAGACAACACATACACACAGCCCCCGTAAAAGGGAAATTAACCAATGACGGTTACAATTCCCAACCCTGTCGGGAATCGAACCCGGGACCCCTGTGAGCAAAGGCCAGCACGCTAACCGTTAAGCCATGGAGCCGGACGTTAGAGTAGATGTAGGATGTAGAAATGAAACGGTTAGTACAGGATAGGATGGCATGGAGGGCTTCATCAAACCAGTCTATGGACTGTTGACCCAAAATATCAACAACAAAAATACCTCTTACAATGCATGTTACTGTGCTGTTTAATTGGGTATTGTACATGCACGTGACTCACTGATAAGGAGCAATGTCGTCATAACCTTGAGACAGACAGAGCTTCTTGAAAGATGACCGGCGACGTGATTCGAATCTCCTTGTTTCTAGAGTCCGTGGATACAGCTACCTACGCCAGTTCCAAGCGCCGCTGTCTCTTTATTTTCTATACTACCGATACTTCCTCAATTTTTATACTTTTATCCCCGAAGAGTGATAGAATGCCGGCCCCCTGGTGTAGGGGTAGCGTGCCTGCTTCTTACCCGGAGGCCCCGGGTTCGATTTCCGGCCAGGTCAGGGAATTTTACCTGGACCTGAGGGCTGGTTCGAGGTCCACTCAGCCTACCTGATTAGAATTGAGGAGCTATCTGACGGTGAGATAGCGGCCCTGGTCTAGAAAGCCAAGAATAACGGCCGAGAGGATTCGGCGTACTGACCACACGACACCTCGTAATCTGTAGGCCTTTGGGCTGAGCAGCGGTCGCTTGGTAGGCTAAGGCCCTTCACGGGCTGTAGTGCCATGGGGTTTGGTTTTAAATGATACAATAATTTTAATGTTATATGTTGCCCGTCCCTTCAACTACAATAAGATTACGGTGCTGAAGTCTCTCCTGTATTGTATCTTAACCTGTTTGCAGACAATGACAGCCAAAAGAATGTCACATTTGTAAGCTATCAAATGGCACAATCCTCAGTCGGGATTGAACTCAGTACGTTGGGAATGAAAGAAAAATAACTAATCGACTGGATCAGTCCGACTTTTTAACATAATAGCGTCGTGACCTTCGGTTCACAGTGTTCCGAGTTCAATTCTCGGCCGGGACGGGGATTTTAATCGCGCATTCCTCTCGCTCAGGGACTGGGTATTTGTGTTCGTCTTAACACGCGTCTCTTCATTAACTCAGCATATCGCACTACTGACTTCTATAAATACACACTACACAGAAAAATCCCGTAATTTAGGTTTGGCGTCAGGAAGCCAAATCCACACAGAGTGTGGAACAGGAAGGAGAAGATTTTTAAAATGAAAGATTTTGTTTTAACAATGAAATTATTTTGATGTTTTACATTACTTTTTATGCTTGTCCATAATAAATAGACGCTGGTACGTGAATCTGAATTTACTTTGAAACAACAGAATACTGTATTTCGTTTTGATAAACTCCATTTTGTTATAATAGTTGTTTGTCAAGCGCGGGAGTCCCTTTGGTGTAAACAAGGGCTCTCCTTCCTCACTGCTCTTGAATGCAGTTGATGTTGAAATTAGATACGTATTTGCTGTATACTGTTAATAGTTAACACTATCGTGCAACTATGTAAAATGTGCAACAAAATGTGCATATACTGACCTATTTATGCTTTTACCAAGTTTCCCTATCATTCGAATTTTCAGTCATTTAAACTGGACCTCTTGGCATAGGCCAGAGTAAAGCGTAGCTTCCACCGAAGTCCCAGTCAACATACATGGCTGTGACAATATGGAAGTTGCTGGGGTATGGGTAGTGCTGAGTAATGGCATTCAGAGCATGACTAGTGCATTTTGAGTGTTATGAAAGGTGCTGCTCATAGGGTCAGTCGTGCTGCAATAGTACTTTCTGACCCAGTGAGGAAAGCAATGGCAAACTATCTCATTCCTCATCTTGCCTAGTACGCCTCATTTTGGTGCTGCCATTGGTTTTGGGGGTTTCCTTATAACCCCATAACCTTTGGTGGTGCTATCTGAGGATCCAACCAGCCTCTGGGCTGATGACCTAACAGACAGACAAACAAACTGGACCTAGTCTAATTTCTGCCGGATAAGCGGGTTTCTGTTGTATGTCTAATTGTAAGCCCTAAGCGAGGATGCTACGCATTACGAGTAGAGTAGTTGTAAGCTTGCATTCGAAATGAAGAGATCGAACACCCTGTGAACATAACATCCTTTAATAATATCTATCTATGGTTACTAATTCTCATATCAGCCAAATGCTAGGGTTGTGCTTTCCTTAGGGTTATGGTCCCTACCTTCCGAGTCGTAGCATTTTTCTACTCCGGTGTCGTGCAAATTGACCAACAAAAATGAAGGAAAAAATAATTCGACCAGCCTGGACTGTTGACTAACAAAACCTATTTTTATTTTTTATTTGTAAATCCAATCGTGTGTACCCTAGACGCGGTCAGTTAAAGTTTGCATACTGCATCAGGAAATATTTGGATTGAGTGTTTCAGAACCGGGAAAAATAAATAAATAATGCCTGTAGAGTATCAATAACGCAGAACGGAAACACATTATTTGATAGTACGTTAGCCACATTTGACATAAACTATTTAGCGATCTTTATGTGTCCCATGGCTCAGTTTATTTTATTACGTTATTCATAATGCAGTAATGAAAACAAGTCGGTAACATACATGCTGCGCACCAACACGGGCGTGCAATACTGTGTTATCCACAGCACAACAAAAGTTTGTAAGTAATGGCTGTTCTTTTGACATGCTAATAAGATAATGATGACACCTTCAGGGCCATCATTGGATACCGGTCTCGAAAGTCCGTCGTTGGATTCCCGGATTCATAATCATTTAAACTCTGGCGGGGAACTTGGAATGGGCTGAAATTAATCCATTTCCCGGTTACACTGTGCCCCTTGCAAAATTCGTCAATATGTCCGACATCGCTCTGTTCCGGGTAGCCATTCCGTGCATCACAGTGGAAGCTCCTACAGCTGATCAAGTGGCTCACCGATTCTACTGCGGGGTGTGTGTGTGTAGCATCCAGTTCAGTAGGCTATGAGTCAGTAAGCTCGACATACTAATTATATGGGAAAGCAACAGGAAAACACCTCATTTTCTTTCAGAGACGCCAGGGATTTCTGAGACAGTTTTTTTTTTTCATTTACTGTACATACTCTCTGCATGCTCCACTACATAAGTAGTACTACATGCACTTACAATACATTTCCTTACAAATGCACAACCATAAATTACATTTGAAAAATTAAATTTCTAGATGACTGTTAATGTTACCGAGAGACGCAGAAATTACACTTAAAAATCAAGAATGGGCACTGTAGAAATTATATCTTGTAGAACAGAGTAGGCGAAGTCGAGAATTATTGTTTTAACAAAAGATGTGATTATGTAGTAATCTAGTGGCTACCGGGTAATTATTACGTACTGCAAAAATGAACATCTCCCAAGAAATATATTTCAAAATAATAATAATAATAATAATAATAATAATAATAATAATAATAATAATAATAATAATAATAATAATAATGTTTTCCAGTCATTGACCGGGTCAGGGATGTGATGAATGAAACATATATAGGCTGTTATTACAATGGGGTCGCCACTCCCAAGGTGATTTATTAATGAGTGATAGATGCTATGAAATGATAATGGAGAGTGTTGCTGGAATGAAAGACGACAGGGAAAACCGGAGTACCCGGAGAAAAACCTGTCCTGCCTCCGCTTTGTCCAGTACAAATCTCACATGGAGTGACCGGGATTTGAACCACGGTATTCAGTGGTGAGAGGCCGACGCGCTGCCGTCTGAGCCACGGAGGCTCCTAATAATAATAATAATAATAATAATAATAATAATAATAATAATAATAATAATAATAATAATAATAATAATAATAATAATAATAACCGAACGAGTTAGTCGTGCGGTTAGGGTCGCGCAGCTGTGAGCTTTCATCCTGGAGATAGTGGGTTCTAACCCCACTGTTGGTAGCCCTGATGGTGGTTTTCCGTGGTCTCCCATTTTCATATCAGGCAAATGTTGGGACTGTAACTTAATTAAGGCCACTGCCACTTTCTTCCCACGCCTAAGCCTTTCCTATCCCTTCGTCACCGTAAGACCTATCTGTGTCGGTGCGACGTAAAGCAAAATTGTATAATAATAATAATAATAATAATAATAATAATAATAATAATAATAATAATAATAATAATAATAATAATAATATTGGACCAAAGGCCAGTATGCTGACCATTTAGCCATGCAGCCTACATTTGTGAAATTCAGTTTCAACATTTATTAGAGATAGCTGGCAAACAAGCCTTAATGATGCCCAATTGTGACAACCTTAAGCTGAATGGAGTTGTCCTTGCAATAAGCTTTACTTCCTGACGTAAGAAGCAAACCTGTCCAGTAGGTTTACCTCCAGGAGATCAGCTTGTCGATTACTATCAATAACAAGTTCTTCATTCATTAATTCATTCGTCGAGAACAATTTGCGGGCATCCTGCGTTGAGGGGGCATTGTATTGTACTGTAAGTAAGGGTCGGAAATTGCTGAGTATTAGCTGACTGCTAGTTACATGTGGCGACGAAAATAATGGGGTATAAAGATGTTTTCTATTAGGTTCACGGGACTATCATCATTCAAGTATCTCATTATTATATATCATTATGAAGGAAGATAATCCACACTGCAGAAGATCGCATACTCGTGGTCCAATGAACACACAGGTAAGCCCGTGGAATGCCCCTTGTCATAACAACCGCTATACTGTCGTTTGACTTATACTACAAACAGTGGTCCAACAGCCAATTACGGCCTTTGTCCGCTAAGACGCCTGCTCCCCACCTGGATGGCCTGCAGATACTGGAGTGCCACGTGGTCAGTGTGACGATATCCTAAGTTGTATTGCTTGACTTTCCTGTCTCGGACCGCGACCTCTTTTATAACACACCTCTTCAACTGGTTTCGCGAGGCTGAGTCTTCAATCCAGCATTCAAAATCTCTGGACTGGCCGGAAATATTTTTTTTTGCTAGTGCCTATACGTCGCATCGACATAGATAGGTCTTATGACGACGATGGGATAGGAAAGGCCTAGGAGTTGAAAGGAAGCGGCCGTGGCCTTAATTAAGTTACAGCCCCAGCATTTGCATGGTGCGAAAATGGGAACCCACGAAAAACCATCTTCAGGGCTGCCGACAGTGGGATTCGAACCCACTATCTCCCGGATGCAAGCTCACAGCCTCGCGCCACTAACCGCACGGCCAACTCTCCCGGTGGGCCGGAAATAGAACTGGGGTATACAAGTAAGTGGCAGGCAAGCTAGCCCTACACTACGGAACTGGCACTCATAACCACAATTAGAAATTAAATGCTAATAATGTTTGTTTTTCGTCCCAGTAACTACTTTTGCGGTTTTCGGAGATACCGATGTGCCAGAATTTTTTCCCACAATATTATTTGACGTGTACATAAATTTACTACACCGTGCGGCGTATCTGAGCACCTTAAAATAGTATTGGACTATGCAAGGATCGAATCTGTCAACTTGCACTCAAGAAACCAGTGTTCTATCGTCTGAACTACTCAGTCTGGTGTAAACAAATGCAGTGCTTCAGTTGCTACTATCGATATTAAAACAAACTGACTGTTGATATCGCGTGATCATTTTTACAAGGAGTCCGAACCATAGAAACGTGACTTTTTATGTACAAAATATCACATGCATTAACTGGAATTCAAACAGCGACTGGCTAAGTGACAAGCTTTTAACATTGCTCTATTATCCCATTCCTCTGTTGTTGTTGGTCCAATAATATTGACGGTGCTTACTATGAGATCAAGAGATCTAGAATCCAGAATGGGGGATCTATTGGTGAGGAATGAAAGAAGACTTCCAACTACTTGAAGACTGAGGTTGTTGCTCTAGAGGATGGCCGTAAAAAAAAGAACTTTACTTCGAAAATGTTTGAGATGGGAATTCATCAACTGAAGGCAGTATTATTTACCAAATATAGAATTCAGGTGAAGTGGAACAAGTTTGGGGTCATCTATTCATGCATGGAGACATACACATGTTATACCTAGTTTCTGGTTTATCATTCCAATAGTTTGATTCTAAACCCCTAAAACAATTTGTGAAACTTCAAAATAGATACAAGTTATTGCCAATTGTTTATTTCTGTCCGTCATACTCCCTCCCTTTGTATTTTCTTGAAGGGGTATAATGGGAAGCCAATATTAATGTTATTGGTTTTATGCTCCTCAAATTATTATTATTATTATTATTATTATTATTATTATTATTATTATTATTATTATTATTATTATTATTTCATAGACGCCGAGGAGCTAGAATATTGTCTTACAAGGGTTCTTTTACGTACCAGTAAATCTACTGACACAAATCTGGCTTATTCAGCACCTTCAGGTAGTCTACCACTGAACTGAGCCAGCATCGAACCAACCAAATAGGGAGCAGATGGCCAGTTACTCGGAGTTACTCAGCCCGGTAATGGAAAACCAGTCTCGGTAACCTGCCTGCCTTGTACCCAGAGGCCCCAAATTTGATTCATGGCTAATCTAAGAATGATAACTCTGTACAGGGTACATTCAGTCTCGTGAGACGAACTAAGGACCTGTCTGTTATAAGAGGCGGTCGCGAAAGCCAAGTGATGTGGCTGAGGATGTACCACGTGTCCAATATCTGGCTGGACAGCAGTCATTTTGATGAGCTATGTGCACCTTGTATTTTGTAAATATAATGATAATGAAGAATTGGTTTAAATACAGTATTACGTGTTGTCCGTGACAGTATTCTTCCAATAGTTTATTGATCGTAAATTGAGAGAGGAGAACAGATTTGAGGAGGAGATATCCAGTCAACGACTGCTGTCACTGTGATTCTGAGTCGCTTGTGCTATGAAATATAGTTTGAACCGAGAATTATTATTTTTATTATTTTGTCAGTAATTGCCCTGTTTATTTCGAAACTTTTAGAAGTTCTTGAGAATATAGCGCTTGACAAAGCTTATGACTGTGGTACGATAGCGTCAGTATTTCACGTTTCATCCAGTTTGTTAGATACATTCAATTTCTCACGAATCATTGCACTTTTTTCTATCAGTTCAAATAAGCTCCTATGGAGTACAGTAAATCGGTAGCACATTACCTAGATTTCTGCTGGACATTGTAACTCCTAGTAGGTATCAATTCTCTCTATCAAATGTTGATTAATCTATTAAAACCGAGCTCGATAGCTGCAGTCGCTTAAGTGCGGCCAGTATCCAGTATTCGGGAGATAGTAGGTTCGAATCCCACTGTACCGAGCTCGATAGCTACAGTCGTTTAAGTGCGGCCAGTATCCAGTATTCGGGAGATAGCAGGTTCGAACCCCACTGTCGGCAGCCCTGAAAATGGTTTTCCGTGGTTTCCCATTTTCACACTAGGCAAATGCTGGGGCTGTACCTTAATTAAGGCCACGGCCGCTTCCTTCCCACTCCTAGCCCTTCCTTGTCCCATCGTCGCCATAAGGCCTATCTGTGTCGGTGCGACGTAAAGCAACTAGCAAAAAAAAAGAATCCCACTGTCGGCAGCCCTGAAAATGGTTTTCCATGGTTTCCCATTTTTACACCAGGCAAATGCTGGGGCTGTACCTTAATTAAGGCCACGGTCGCTTCCTTACCACTCCTAGCCCTTCCCTGTCCCATCGTCGCCATAAGACCTATCTGTGTCGGTGCAACGTAAAACAGCTAGCAAAAAAAAAAAAAAAGTCTATTAAACAGCCCACGAGTTGGAATCGTAGCTATTTAGAAATTTGGCCCACAGACATCTCAGTAAGTTCATTTCAAAGTTTTAGTTTCTAGCGAATATTTTGTTACGATAATTTGAAGAGACACATTAGGAACAACTCATTTGTTGATAGTATTGGAAGGACTTCACGGTTATAAATATTTCCCAGTAAAATAATTTATATAACTAAGTGCCTTATCTAGGCCTAGACGTTGACGTCCTGGGCATTGCCGCCAACTAGACCTGAGGTCACATGGTCAGACATTCTGAAACAGAGATTTTCTGTATGGTGGCCAGTTACATCTGCAACTCATCTAGCCAATAGCACATGAGCTACCCATCCAAGCAGTGAACAGTCCCACTGCTGCATAATTTCCGAAATCTCACGTAATCCGTTGTTTCAACATGACTAAAAAACCAAACCCCATGGCACTACAGCCCTTGAAGGGCCTTGCCCTACCAAGCGACCGCTGCTCAACCCGAAGCCTGCAGATTTCGAGGTGTCGTGTGATCAGCACGGCGAATCCTCTCGGCCATTATTCTTCGCTTTCTAGACCGGGGCCGCTATCTCACCGTCAGATAGCTCCTCAATTCTAATCACGTAGGCTGAGTGGACCTCGAACCTTCCCTCAGGTC
Source organism: Anabrus simplex (assembly GCF_040414725.1). Classification (NCBI taxonomy): domain Eukaryota; kingdom Metazoa; phylum Arthropoda; class Insecta; order Orthoptera; family Tettigoniidae; genus Anabrus; species Anabrus simplex. The sequence goes on from NC_090265.1 coordinate 1,324,340,507, forward strand.
CAGGTAAAAATCCCTGACCTGGCTGGGAATCGAACCCGGGGCCTCCCGGTAAGGGGCAGACACGCTACTCCTACACCACGGGGCCGGCTTTCAACATGACTAGCTTCTGCTAAATAATTTAATTTGCATTATTTTCATCCTCAACCTGTTGATTGTGCATTGTGACTCACTTTTCAACATTTTGTAGTATGCCTCTTGTTATCTGTTGATACCAGAGAAGAAAATTACACATGACAAAGGCAATCCATATTATTCATTTGTAATAAGAACTTTCCCTTCTTTTGGTGTCAGTAATTCCTGGCTAGAGTTATCTATCCTCAGTAATGAGCATGTTTGCATATCGAATCTGGACCATTGTATATACTGTATTTCACAGATCCGGTTTATTAAAAAGAAAAATTGCAGCTACTGATCTTATTGGTTTGAATTCTGGCTAATTAATTTCATAAATATTTACGTGGTTGCAAACTCAAAAGACATGCGTGATGCATGTGAATGCAGCTCAAAATGTATTTATTTATTTTATATTTATTTATTTATTTATTTAATTATTTAATTATTTATTTATTTCTTCTTCTTAATCTGTTTATCCTCCAGGGTTGGTTTTTCCATCGGACTAAGCGAGGGATCCCACCCCTACCGCCTCAAGGGCAGTGTCCTGGAGAGTGAGACATTGGGTCAGAGTAAGTTAGGTACCATCCCGGCATTTGCCTGGAGGAGAAGTGGGAAACCACGGAAAACCACTTCCAGGATGGCTGAGGTGGGAATCGAACCCACCTCTACTCAGTTGACCACCCGAGGCTGAGTGGATCCCGTTCCAGCCCTCGTACTACTTTTTTCAAATTTCGTCGCAGAGCCGGAAATCGAACCCGGGCCTCCGGGGGGTGGCAGCTAATCACACTAACCACTACACCACGGAGGCGGACTATTTATTTATTTATTTATTTATTTATTTATTTATTTATTTATTTATTTATTTATTTATTTATTGTTTGGCGTTTAGTGCCTGGAGTGTCCAAGGGCATGTTCGACTCGCCTGGTGCAGTCATTCTTGATTGAATGATTTGAATTAATTACAAGAAGAACATAAACATTTTCTGTCATTTAGACATACGTTATTTTGCACTAGTTAAAGATTTCACGTGACCTTCATGGCCGATTTTTATGAACGCAACAATGATAATTGATCCACTTTCCAAATATTAAGTGTGTTCAGACTGCAAAACATTTTCCCTTGTCTAAAAATCCCTAAAGCAGTTTCGTCTGCACCAGAAGTAATCCTGCATCAACGTCCGACTCGTTGGCTGAACGTACTGGCCTTCGGTTCAGAGGGTCCCGGGTTCGATTCCCGGCCGGGTCGAGGATTTTAACTTTAATTGGTTGATTCCAATGGCCCGGGGGCTGGGCGCATGTGTTGTCTTCATCATAATTTCATCCTCATCACGACGCACAGGTCGCCTACAGGAGTCAAATAGAAAGACCTGCACCTGGCGAGCCGAACCCTTATTGGGATATCCCGGCACTAAAAGCCATACGACATTTCATTTCATCCCAGTTAACCATTGCTGCTTGTCATGAAGAGATGACATTATTAATGGCTCCGAATACTTCATTGTAGATCCATCAAGGAACAATTTATTCCTTTATAAAGGGTTCTTGGATTGTTTACCACCGTGTCTCAAAGCCTTCAAGTGAAATGACAACGAAGGAGCTTTAAAAAGTAGAGATTCTGTAAATCGTTTACTTTCCTCAGTGAATTTGTTTCATCTTATACTTCATTTCTATTGAGACCTTTTCTCTTTTGAAACGTCCAGCATCTTTGGAAATTTCTAACATTTATCAAATAAGTTTTAAAACATACTACATATTTCATTAAACAGCATTTTAGTGGCAGCTGAGACATACTCTCGCTGTGGGTTTCTATTCACTTTATACAGGGGTCTTTGCTATAAGGTGAGGACGTACTGTATCCCGATATTCGGCCGACATAATTGGTCACGGCGGTGCCCGTTATACCAGAGAGAGGTCAAGCAGTTCGTTTCCGCGGCGCAAAGCAGGTGTGACGCTGTGCTTAGCTCCGAAACGAACGGTAACTTATGTCATTCCAAAGTTTTCTTAACCACGTGTCCCATATTTCATCATCTTCCTTAAAGCTATATAACTCTTAAAGCTTTTATATACCTCCACCTCTTGTCTTCTCTCCCTCCCTCTATATATATCTATCTCTCTCTCTACTTCCAGACTGCCGAACATTACCGACTTGAACCGAAGTTAACAAACACAGAGAAAGAGATTGAGAGAGAACGAAGTGGCTGCTGCTGGTGCAGGAACTGGGAAAGAGGGCATGAGAAGGAGAGAGAGAGAGAGAGAGAGAGAGAGAGAATGCATGTCTGAAGTGTGAGTGGAACTTGATGAGGGGAAGAGAAAAGGACAGCTATACATTTCAGAAGAGAATACCGGGCAGAGTGAGAAAACAGATATTATTATACAGCAGTAAAGTAAGACAGGGTAAAATGCAGGGCTACATGACTAAACAGGGATATCAGTGAGACAGAGAGAGCGTGTAATAATAAGTAGAGGACGATACGGAGACAGAGAAAACAGAAAAAGAAAAAGGGAGGGAAAAACACAGACAACACACTCAAAACTCCACCCTCCATCCTGAGATTGACTTTGGCGTTACTATGGTTACAAACGGGTCCTAGATACTCTCACCGACTTCCGGAGCGATCAATGCGCGCTGAGTGGGGGAGGTAGAAAAGAGGGGGAGAATAAGAGAGAAGCAAGTGCCGAAATGTTCCTCTCTTCTCCTCTCTCCTTGTGACTGCACAAAGGAGCAGTAAGTGTTCCCCTCACATTATCGCGTAACTTATCAATCATCGGCAGCGCGATCTGCTCACTTTGTGGCGGTGTGGGGGCTGAAAACTCAAAACTGTCGCAACAATTCAATCTTCTCTTCTCGCTTACAGCACCAAGCACATTGATTCCGCAAGTCTCGCTGGCAGTCAACCAGATTCCTATTTGTATCTGTACATGATTTGAAGTAGCGACTTACATGCCGTACATTATATGAACAACTTCTAAAACCAGGATTAATGCATTTGACTACAATGGCTACCTCCGTACAAGTATGTTCGATTCACCCGTAAGACATTGGAACAAAACTGATTTTCAGACTGATTCTTGGGGTCAGAGGCGGCTGGCCAAAGAGTTACCGTAACCACTCCATCCTAAACAGTGTCCATGTTATGGAGAGTGGAAATTTCACCTTCCATTTCTCCCAGGGCATCCATAGCTGTATGGAAATGGATTTGCTTGTTTTTGTCCATATACAGTAGTGTAGAAAGCGATAGGTATGATGATTAGTGTTTAGGTAGTTAATAAGGAACTCACGTCCTGTAATGAAATGTGACATTCACATACTTTACAGCAGGGAGTTGTATACACCTCCACCCTTCCCTACGCCCTCCGTACAACCTGCAAAAGCAACAGTGAGGGTAGATTGGACAGGTGCATAAAAAATCTTCCCTAAAATACTATTTAAGAATAGGGGGGTAAGGGTTATTCTGCCCGAAGGCAGGTCCGAACCTCCGCAGAGGTGTTCCTGAGCCGGAGTTTACCTGCTGTAAAGTGGCCAGTATTTAAGAATAAAGCGTGAAATTTTCAGTTTACGTCCTCACGGTAAAAATCAATAGACCGAAGAACTATTGTGTCCCGTATCTTCACATACTTTCAGAGGTCGGCTCTATGGCTACGTGGTAAGCGTACTGGCCTTTGGCCACAGGGAATCCGGGTTCAATTCCCGGCAGGGTCGGGATTTTTAACCATCATTAGTTAATTTCTTTCTTTCTTGTATAGGTTGTCTTCAACCATCATTTCATCATCATCACGACGCGAGGTCGCCTACGGGTGTCAAATCGAAAGACCTGCACCTGGCGAGCCGAACATGTCCTCGGACACTCCCGGCACTAAAAGCCATACGCCATTTCATTTTTACAGGCTTTCAGAAAGCAAGTCGAATATACCTGGTAAAATGCCTAACTAAGCTGACCACATATACATTCGTCTCTGTCACTAAGTACAAAATAAACTGTGCTGTGAAAGATTGGGTAAAGTTATCAAAGAAAGATTGAAAAGTCAAACTAAGAGCAGTCATATGCGTGGCATTACCGACCTGTTAACCAATTTTGAGGGGAAAGTCTGTTAATTCGACTACTCTTCAACAACAGTTGAAGACAATTGAACATATATGTCAATTTTATGAATAACAGTCGGACCGTTTCAGACTCTTAATTAAAATCTAAAACAATATCTTAAGGGCCGTATTGGAGGAACACAGTAAAGTCCATGTCTTCACAAAATTATTGGGAACACATCAGAATAAAATGTGTAGTGAAACTAAACCAATGTAAGGTAGATTTACATCGTAGCTGTTAGAAATCTGAAAGAAAGAAAATAAGCATTATCAACGCTGTTTCGGAAAAGAATGAAATGAAGACTCACACATGAAGAAATATTGCAAGGCTTAACTCGGCATTAATGGTTGCGATTAACGCTCACAATACGCAGAAAGTCCAGGAGAATTTCTAGTCGACACAGGAATGATCTAAGCCGACTGAGTTGGGCAAGTGCTTGGAGTACTTACCTCCTGTGTCCTCTCCCATCAGACCTTACTTACCACTAGCCCATCAATCAGAATACCCGGTTTTCGTGAGAAGATCACACAGTAAATGTAATAAAGGACAGTATTTTGTATTTATTTCATATTTAAAAATGTCTGGCTCCATAGCTAAATGGTTAGCGTGCTGGCCTTTGGTCACAGGTGTCCCGGGTTCGATTCCCGGCAGAGTCGGGAATTTTACCACAATTGGTTAATTCCCCTGACACGGGGACTGGGTGTATGCGTCTTCATCATCATCTCATCCTCATCACGACGCGCAGATTACCTACGGACGTCAATTCAAAATACCTGCACCTGGCGAGCCGAAGTCGTCGGACACCCCCCGACACTAAAAGCTATAGGCTACGCCATTCCATTTCATTTCATTAAAAAAAAAAATTGAACAATTTTCAATCTTTCCTTCCACCTCTTCCAAGATAAGCATTGCTGCAATATTTATTGCTCGATTCACCCCCTGTCTCCGGATCATCTTGCACTCCACACTCCATAGCAGCCGACACTCGAACACAAGTAAACCATGTCAAAACACACACTTCCCCACTTGTCGTGTTCTCGTTTAGTTAAGCTACTAAATCACTCGCCACTGGACTAAATTATCGGTCTAGTTCGAACCAGTGTTGTAGGCTCGAATAGCAGAAATAATGCTGTTCATGGCACTTAAGGAATTTTGACTCCGATGAACCCCGTCATTACAATAACTTCCTCCCAGGACATCGCTAGTTAAGCAATCCATTTCCGTGCTGAAGGATGTGAGATAAATTCCTGAAAAGTAATTATATTAAAATGTTATTTCAAGAAGTACTAAGCACGTATAATAATAATAAGAAGAAGAAGATTAAGAAGAAAGGGAACTGCAGGAATTCGAAAATAAAATCTTGAGAAAAGTTATAGGACACTGAATGATTCTGATGGAATATGGAAGAAAATAAAGAACGAGGAGCTTTACAGGCACATTGACAATATCAGTCTCATTGCAGAAACGAAGGATGAAATTCTATGGGCATTTGGCGAATGACGAATAATATCTGTCAGTATGTCGTAGGACTGAAGGCTACAACGAAGTGGATGGAGGAGGTCATGAAGAATGCCGAGGAAGTTGAACTTACATCAGATATGATCAACAATAGAAATTATTTGAGAAGCGGAGTTGATAAAATCAAGACATTCGCAGAGAAGCCACCAAAATGTAAGCCCAAACTGATAATATCCGAGGAGCAAGAAAATATCAGAAGTGAAAGAATGAAGAGGTTCTGAAAAGGAGAAGAAGATGAAGAGGTTGACCAGATAGCCTTAAATTCTATGTGCTCCATATTTGGCCAAATTCGGATTTAAAACAAATAAGAATACTCCCGGTGTATAGACATATAGGCATTTAAGTCTCTTGGCATAAAGAGACGCTTACTGCCCAGCTTTGTGTCCTGCAGATACTGAAGTGTCACTTGGTCGGCGTGACATTCTTGCCAGCACTATTTAGCTTCCTTAGTCCTTCCTTCCCGCTCTTAGCCCTTACCTATCCCATCGTCACCATACAGTCTATCTGTGTCGTTGCGACGCAAAGCAAATTGTAAATAATAATAATAATAATAATAATAATAATAATAATAATAATAATAATAATAATAATACAGTAATATCTGGAGCTTACCTCAGAAATTTCTAGGCTCGCAGAAACCACCAAACACATTTTCATTCTGACCGGGGTTTTAAGGCCACATGCCCATCCTGAAAAATTCCTACCCAGGTTTTTGACCTGACTTCGATGCTTGACCATTCGGTGAGGGAAAGCCTGCACCTAATTTACTACTCTGTTCATGCCCACCCCACCCACTCACCAAAAATTGTAATATATTATCGGGATTAGATCCACAGGGGTTTAAATTTTCACTTGAAGGATTTCACATGTATTGGCCTGGGTTCGACCGCGGTTACCTTGAGGAGAAGTCACTTTGTCACTAGGTTATCATGTTCCGTAAGCACAACTTATCTACGGGCATTATATCGACCTGAATGTTCGAAGATTAAGGTTTTATGAGAACATCCAGGAATCCTAAACGGACAAAAAAAAAAAGGGCATAATATGTGCCGTCACGGTCTATGGATTAGAATAGTAACTTCCCACTGGGATGGCCCAGATTTGATTCACGGTTCCGTCACGAATTCAGGACAGGTTTGAAGGACTGGAACGGAGAACATTCAGAGGTAATGCACATGAATAGAGAAGTGGGGTAGTTAAAATCCCTTTCCCGCCCATCCTAGATGTCGACATCTGAGCTCTTCTAGTCCAACATCAGTTAAAACTGTGGAAGGAACGTAACGAGTATGTAATGGGCGCCTCATTCCAATCCTATTTAATTACAAATACAATGTCCGGCTCCATTGCTGAATGGTTAACGTGCTGGCTTTTTGTCACAGGGGTCCCGGGTTCGATTCACGACAGCGTCGGGAAGTTTAACCATCACTTATTAATTCCGCTGGCAAGGGGCCTGGGTGTATTTCATCCTCATCACGACGCGCACGTCACCTACGGAGGTAAAATGAAAAGACGAGCACCTGGCGAGCCGAGTATATCTTCGGACATTCCCGGCACTAAGAGCCATACGCCATCTCATTACGAATACAAACACGAGTACAGCAGTCATATGAGCCACGGTTATCAGACAATTATTCACACAATACAAATTTGGACGGTGCTGTGTCGGGAGTACGGCTGCAAGTTCTGATGTAGAATATGCACCACGTGATATGTATCGTCGAAATAAAAGTATCCATTCAATATGCCATTTTTTTACCACTGGTCCAGTAGCGAGGAACTCGTCTCTCGACCCTCGGCCAGCTCGAATTTGAGGCGGTCCTGATAAGCCTTTTATCACTCGTCATTTGTGATTTTTTGGCTTTCTGGAATTCTGACAAACCGCTCTTTCCTCTTGAATGAGTTTCCGATCATTTCGAAGCCATTTTCTGACAGTAAATCGTGACATTTTGCGTAGGAAATAATTTTACCTCACTTCTTCGAACCACAATTCTCTCAAATGTTCATGTATTTTTCATATACTTGTACAACTCACTGAGACGAATCGACAGTTACATCGTACCACCTGCCACGATGCTGCAGTCCAGAGCTAAAATAATCATTGTTAGCCGTGTGGCAGGACAATAATTCTAGCACCTCGAGATGAGGCTCACCGTCGATGACGTCGTATCCAGGTCATACATTCGTTACAAGGTACATTCGTCCTTTCTAAGCCCACGAATCATTCCCGGCGTGTCTGCGCACCCCTACACTACGGAATTGGCTCGTTCGTACGAAGTACCTATTGTGGAAACATATTTCAAGCACTCTGGAACATCCTATCCCCAAATGTATTTCGCATGCAACAGTTTTTATTGTGTATATTCGTGTCCTTTGTATTTATATATCTTTCATTTTAGATTCATATCTATTGTACATAGCTCAGATCGTTGTAATTCGGCGTTACGCTGTTGCTGATCCTGAATAAATAAATAAATAAATAAATAAATAAATAAATAAATAAATAAATAAATAAATAAAGTTAGATACGGGCTTATGAAACAGAATAAATTTATCTGGGCGACCAGTAGGGATCTGATCTTTATGTATATAAATATTTTCAATAATTATGCTATAAATACAGAACATATTTTCTGTAATTTTACTGTAAATACATACATTGTAATCAATTTAATTTTTCAATTCAATCCGAAAGCTCGTTCCGAAAACTGTACATATTCGCGAAAACAAAATGTTTATTTATTTATTTCTTAAATATATTGTGTAGTCACCTTGACTACATGGATCAAGTGGTCGCACGGCATGAATCATGTAGCTATTAGCTTGCATTCTGGAGATAGTAGGCTCGAACCCCACTGTCGGCAACCCTGAAGAGGCTTTTCCGTGGTTTCCTATTTTCACATCAGGCAAATGCAGGGCCTGTACATTAATTAAGGTCAAGGCCGATTTCTTCCCACTTCTAGTCCATCGTCATCATAAGACCTATCTGTGTCGGTGCGACGCAAAAATAAAATCACCTTAACTGCTCACGTGGTTCCTCGATCGCTCTCCACTCGAATAATCTATATATTTAAAGAGTTTACTAAAAACTGCTTTGGCAAATCCGTCCGTCCGTTCTACTGGACCGATTTGCTTCATTTCTGTTGTTTTTCTTCGGAATTAATTGCCGGTGGATCATAAGACGCTGATAGGTCTCTACGTTCAGGCACCTTTGAGTAATCGTAAAATCAAATTTTAGTAATTACTCCAGACATTGCAGGTGAAGGCTTATCCTAGCCCGCAATACATTCTGTACTTAGCAGGTTGCTAAGCGACTAACACTTTCATTAATATTCTGATGCATGTGATTTTCATCCTTAGTAATCTCATTGCATGCAGCCGTGTTTGATTTCTTCCTGTCGAGCCAGAGAGTACACACTTCCTCTGATCACGGAATAATACTATTCCTTGCCAGACATTCTTTGATTCTCTAATCCCTCCCTGCTTCCAAATACATTCAACAGATGGCAGAGCGTTCCTAATGACTTATATGTTGCTAAGAGAAAAAGTCTACGTGCAAACAGACCTCATCATGAAATAATCCACAGACATTATCTGAGAACACCTAGCTACACTAGAAATTTCGTGTGACTATTTCTAGCAGAGTGCAGCCCTTGTAAGGCAGACCCTCCGATGAGGGTTGGCGGCATCTGCCATTCGTAGATAACTGTGTGTTATTGTTGTGGAGGATAGTGTTATGTGTGGTGTGTGAGTTTCAGGGATGTTGAGGACAGCACAAACACCCAGCCCCCGGGCCATTGGAATTAACCAATTAAAGGTTAAAATCCTCGACCCGGCCGGGAATGGAACCCGAGACCCTCTGAACCGAAGGCCACTACGCTGACCATTCAGCCAACGAGTCGGACACTAGGGGGAAAACGCTCCTTCGAGACTAACCTATGAGTTCACAAAACATACAGGAGAAATGCGATTAAAAATAACATTGCCTTCTACGACACAATACCAAGCTTTACATCAAGAACTGCAGGATAAATAAAAAGCTAATATAAGGCTAGATTCTTACCAAACAGACGGCATGATGGTGCGAGAATGGATGAATTCTGACTATGAACTGCAGCATACCACAACGCGCTTGTTATTAAATGTTCATATAACCATTCAAAAGGAGAGGCAAAACAATATGGCTACGACAGGCATATCAACACGAATTATCTGACTTATTTATAATAAATGCTGCGGAGCAACACGAGTCCTCTAGTCTCTCTATGAAATAAAGTAATGTACTCAACTAGAATGTTCTTCAGTAAACGTGGTAAACTGAGACCGCTTAACGGTGCCGGTGGCATAAGTGAAGTGATTGGTCACAATGCCGAAAGTGAAGGCAAATGCCCGTTCTTGTTTCAACAATATCTTAATGAATTTGAATGAACTTTTACATGATGGAAAAATATGAGAAATCTGTACATACTGTGACATTTTCCGCATATGAATTTGGAATAAACAAACTTTGATTCACGGAGAACATAATTTATAGCAGTAATAATCTTTGAATGCGTAATGACAACATGTCAATACGACAATTTTATTAAAATGAAATAATTGATAATAGAATTGGTGAAAATGGAATAACACATCATAATTCACATCAAAATGTATTATAACATTACCACTTGATAGTTAAGAAACTGCTTATGGAAACTCAGAATTCAAAATATGACATCGCTGGAGTTGTACTGAACCGTATCCTGACGTCCCATAAGAGACAATCAGATATATATTTGCCATATTAAATAATTATATTGAGATACATTTCAGTCAGGCATTATACAAGTAGTAGATTGTAGGATAGTTGAGACCGGAAGTCCATGGAGATATAAAGTCGCTGAATATTGCGCGATGCTGGCCTGTGACCGTAAGAAAGGTTCAGCGTTACCAGAAGTTAGCACATCTCGGCACGTGTAGAATACGTTGGTCAAGAGGAGCATTCAGCCAATTAGGAAGCGTGGGTGTGGCCAATGTGAATGCTGGACTGCGCGGAATTAATATCCCAGGTTGACCAACATGGATATTTTCATGAAGAAGACATCGCCATAGAAGAATCAGTTCTGTTAGTTGATGGATTTCCATAGGTCTGAAAGTGTGAAATAATAAGAAATATGCTATAGCAATTATCTGAGTCTTCTTAAAGTCACCAGGAGTGTGTTTTATGTTAATTTTTGTTAATATAAAAGTCATTGTGAATTACAAGCACACTGATTGGTTGATTCTTTAAAACATACGGGAATCCCCTAGCGACAACGGCGTTAGCTAGGCTTCGTAAGCGTCCCGATCATTGGGAGCGTCACTCTGATTGTGTGAATCGCCAGGAGTGAACGTCGGTCTATACTGCTCTTATACTTGTGCGCGAATGTTGCCACGTGGGTAGACATATAACAGTGTATGGTCTTCTCGACCGGAAAACAGTGCTTTTAGTTGTGAAGTTTGCTCCATTAACTGGTGCAGTGATAAATTGCCGATTACATTATGACGCAAAGTTTTATTATAAAGTAATAGACGGTAATATATGCCGCAGACTGGCGAGTAAAGGAGAGACGCTCAGTTGCATCGTATTTTCGAGTCGGTCGCGTATCGCGAAGGACTTTCGTACCGAACCGCGAGCCGTTCTAACTGTGTTAAACCCTAAATGTTTGTTCTTATTTTACGTGTGTTTGTTCTGTCAGATTAATGTTGACTTAATTCATAACTGACAAGGGTTTATTCGGCACGTGCACATAGAGCGGTGAAGAGGCATTTACATGAAGTCTTCTGTGTTGCAGTGTACAGGAACTTTCATGAAGAAGATGGCACCGCCCATAGAAGAAAGAAGATTGTTTCCATGCGTTAAAGCTGTGGTGAATATGGAGTAACAAAATACCAGTGCGAGGATGCGAGCCGTTGCCGATAAGACGCATGTTTTTAAATTAGATGGCATGTTATATGATTTATGTTTAACACCAGTCAAGCTTAGTGTAGGGATTTTTCCTTAACGTAATTTTTGCCGGACGACATGTGCTTATTTTACATTTGTGATGCTGTAGATACGGATAGGAGGGGAATGCATGATTTCTCCATTTTCCTTTTACTTTACGATTAGTTAGATGGGATATTGAGGGAGTTGTTAGAATTTATTTTGCTTTCTGTCATTATGCATTTTAATTAGCTTAGAATTATTCCGATATTCTTGTATGTTAGAGATAGGAGGATTAGATTGACAAGATAATCCACTTTCCGAGTTAAACACTTGCTGGGTTGAGAGTAAATTCAATTTTTTGTCATTTAGAAAGTTAGTAACAGTTAGATTGCATGACGCATGTTATTTCAGGAGCTGCGACACGTGTAGAGCTGCATTGCAACGTTGACTAGAAATGGATTCTTCCAATGTGGGGTTGGAAACTGTTTCGTACAATGATTTGAGTGGGAATCGAACCCGGATTTATAATAAGAAAGGCTGATGAGATTGTAAGAAATACAAGAGGATTTAATGCATGCTGATTTATGAAGTTGATTATGTAGGCTGGTTGCATGCCTGATTATGTGATAAGAATTATGTGCAGTGAGAACAGTCCTGCAATTGGATTCTGAGAGATTATTGAGAATCAGAATTGACGGGAAATTAATGTCAGGCCAGTGAATCTGATGTGTGTGATAAATTATAACAGCATGCTAGCAAGAAGTACGTTTGTATGTGAATTTCCGAGCAGTTAAGGAAATACGAGCTGGCCTTACAGGTTTACTTATCAGCCGTGTTTATATAGACAGTATGAATGAGATGTCGTTTCCGTAATACAATCTTGTCGAACAGTGACCAAGCCCTCAGTGCAGTTCCAGTGCGCAAATGCAGTAGAGGAACGCAATTTTGCCCATTCCTTTCCACATGTTTATTAAAGTATAGTATGTTTTTCTCTTACAGGATGGCGTTTTGTGCAAATTCATGTTGACTTGTTGTTTAATGGAGAACAGCCCGAGTGCTGAGTGAATGTTTGTGGTCAATCTAGTTCTTACTAGATCCTTTTGGTGAACTGCGTTTCACGTCGAGTCAGTGTAGTATATAAGTTTTCCCTTTCCTAATCCAGTGTAAATATTGGAGACACGTTGATGATTTTGTGATTATTGTAAATAAAGCGTAGGTAAATGCCACTAGTATTTTCATAATTCATATCATGTCCCATTGCGTCTTAATTTTCTTTTTAATGTTAATTTTTGCGGCAACTCTCCTGAGTTTTAATCCGTATCATGGTGAAAGTTAAAATCGTGTTACTCCATACGAATCGAATACGTTTATGCATACGAATAGAAATATGGACATGAACATTGGACAATCATGTGAAGTATATATTCTTAAAGTTCACAAGTATTTAATGTTGTGTTTGAACTTTCATTTTGCATTTAATTATTTGCGTACTTAACGTCTTGATGTCCATATCCTTTTCAATTTTATTCTGAGATAATTTTATAATCATTTTATTATTTGAATTTCATTTGTGATAGTATGATTCGGGGTTATTTTATGAAATATACTCATAATACCCCATATTATTGTTTCTCATTCGAGTTAAACCTCCATTATTCCTGTCATTTACTTAAAATTAAGTGATAAACTTCGACATTTAGCCTTGCCTTTCGACAACCAACCCACTTCTCTGCCCAAACCTGAGTTAGTCGGAATGGAGGAATCGTCCTAGGGGGTTATTACCTCTGGGTATGGTACAGTATTTTTTGGCGCCGGAACTAGGGCCGTAGACACTTTGGCGTGTGTTCGTATCCCGCTGGGAGTATTTTTGTTATAGCCAAAAATGTCTAGGTTGTCCTTATAAAATTTGGGCAGGTCAAATTGAGATTCACGATAGTGAATGTGGTTTGACAAGCCATTCCGAAGGCTAGATCTGATTAGGATTATGGTTCGAAAGCTGGGAGAGACCAAGGCTTGGTATCCAGATAATTATTAAATTTAAGTAATGGTGGATAGGTAATTGCGAACCAAGGCGCAATTTAGGAATCTGGCAACCTAACGTTCAGACAACTTGAGTCTAGAGTCCCATGTTCGTGACTACAGATGATAGTAGGCGGGCATGAAAGGGCAAGGTTTCAACGGAAATCGTGTGTTAAGAAAACAGAGTAAGATCTAAATGCATTACGTTAGGTACATCGGCAAAAATGTTTGACTTAAATTATGTTAGGAAGAATGAGAAACACATAGCCGATAGCAAGGCGTGTCGTAGGTTTAAGGGAACTCTATTTGAGTCAGAGAACTATAAAAAGATTTCTCTAATGAGTCAAAGCGGTTGATGCTATGTCCTTCAAGACATGTGTTGATCCCGACACAGCCTGGAATTTGTGTGCAGAGAAAATTTCAATTGCCAGTAATTATTATTTTATTTTATTTAGAGTAAGACTAGGGAACTTAAGATTGCCTCAGTCGTAAGTAAATTGTGGTGATATTTACAATAAATGGTGATGATACGAGGCTGGTAGACCTATGCTGGAATATTAGCCTTGAGTCAGAGGCATTTATGGTAAATATGGCCCAGTGCTGTTGTCTAGCACTTATCCTAAAGCCCAAAAGATAGGTGAATTAATGATATTTGGCTTATAAGAATTTGGAGCTACAATATATTAGTAAATCTTTTCAAAATTAATGATGACGCGTTTGTTTGTGTTATTCGCGGTAATACATAAAATATTCCGAAGCGATAGGAAGCTTCCATATGGCGATTTTAGGGCCATGTTCCTTTGTGTGACAATTAACGTAAACTATATAAGTTTGTCAGTAAAATTAATACCGTTCGTATGGAGTACACCATTTACTTAATAGTCATTAGGCAGCGGGGAGCATCCTCGGGTTTTCTCAATATACGTATTGGTATGGCGATGACGCTGGAGGATTTGCTGGCGGAGTTTTACAGAAGGGAGCAGGAGCGTATGGCGGAAACGGACAGAAGGGAAAAGGAGCGTACGGTGGAATTATCAAATAAGTTAAACGAGCAGTCTAAACAAGCGGCGGAAGAGACTAGGCAGCTGTTCAAACAGGCAGTGGAAAAGACTGAAGAACAGTTAAGGCAGGTCGCGGAAAAGACTGAAGAACAACTAAAACAGGTCGCGGAAAAAACTGAAGAACAGTCTAAACAAGCGGCAGAAGTGACTAGGCAGCTGTTTAAACAGGCGGCAGAAAGTACTGATGAACAGTTTAAGCAAGCGGCGGAAAGGACTGATGAGCAGTTTAGAGAGGTAGTAGTTAAAACTGAGGAACAATTCAAAGCAGCGACCATTGTGCTAGAGGGAAAAATTGATTTTGTTCGTACGTGCTGCGTAGAAGGGATGCAGAAGTTAGAGAAACAGATAGACGTATTAGAACAGAAAACACAGACTCAAATTGAGAAAATTAAAGACACTGTTGAGCAAATAGGCGATCGAGTAACAGAACATACTACTAACACTGACAAGCTGCGAGTGGACACTGAGACGAGACTTGAGGAGTTCACTACGGACATTGGGAAACAAATGTCGGAGGCCCAACAGAAGACTGAAGATAAGATCGACCTGAAGCTTAAAGTGAAGCAAAGGGAGACTGAAGATAGATTAAAGGAGATAGAGAATCAGCTTCGTTCTGAAATGCAGGACGACATTGCGGAGACCGGGAAGGAAGTTAAGTGCATGATAATAGAAGACGGAGAAAGAAATAAAAAGAACATACAGGAACTAGGTTCGAATCTGGAGACATGGATGGAAGTATCCCAGAAAAACCAAGTCAAAATAGGAACGATGGAGAAAGAGACAGCATACATAAAAGACAAGTTGGAACTGCTAGACTTGCGTACTGACAAGGAGCTCAGTAAAATAAAGTGTGCAGTTCAGCAAAGTAGTATGGAGAAAGCGCCTAGTCAAACAAGTGATAACGTTGCGCTGAGTGACATCTACCACGCCAGGATGTGCATTGTTCGGCTCCCAACGAAACCAATAATATTCTTGTATATAATATTATACGGAGTAGTGAGAAGAAGCCACGTAAATTCACGGGGAATGACGAAAGAAGGCCAAAGGCATTTTTAAGAGAGATGGATGATTATCTGTCAGATTGTAGGGTACCGCCTGATCGCCGACTGAGGACAGTCGAGAAATTTTTAGGTGATGCAGCCGCGGACTGGGCAAATGCTTTTAGATACACGTTTACCACATACGAGGAGTTCAAGGAGGCTTTCCTGAAGAAGTTTTGGGACGTGTCGACACAACAGTCATTGCGAATGGAGCTGTACTCTCGTAAATATCCAGCTACGCTGCCTACGAAGTTTTCCCAGTTCTTTATTTCACATGTTATAAAATTTAGGGATATAGACGTGCCACCCAGTGAAACAGAGATGATCGCATCGATATCTCGTCAATTACCCATCGAAGTACAGAGAACGTTAATCGCTGATAAAGTTAGAACGGCAGCCGAAGCGGAAGTGATTCCGTCAATTAGATCAAACGTCAAGTCAAAATCAGCCAAGATTAAGGCATGTCGAGGCGATCCACACGTTAGACTTAGGAGAAGAAGGTAGTACTCCACCGAAGATGAGGAAGCATGGTAACCAGCAGAGCTCAGGGACTCAGACGATGCTCGTGAGCAAGGGAACGGAGAGGAAACACATCGTGAGAGAAATTTTCAGCGGAGAAACCGAGGAGACATCTATAGGAGACCAAACTACCAGGAAAACTTGACAAATCAGCGAGGATATAGTTATCCAAGTGGGCATAATGGGAGGACTTACCGTTACAAGTATCGGAACTATAGTGGACCCAGAAGGCCATACTATCGCTGGGATGAGAAGGAACGTCAACCGAGAACTGGAAGAGGAAACTACGAGATGAATCACGACCAGAGGAATGAAGATTCAAGAAGGTATATAGAAGAGTTGAGGGGGAAAAGGTAGGAGGAAGACCGTTGGAGAGGAGCCATACAGGCTAGGAACAATGAGGACTGTCATGGAGCGGAAAGTGTTGCATATAGGGAGTACCACCTAGGGCAACAAGAGAATGGACTTAATCCCAATGCACTCAATTATTAGGGCAGAGGAACGGACAAAAAAGCACAGTGAATAATGAGGGAGATAGCCTGAATTTGACTGAAGGGGACGATAGCGGACGGACTGTGGTGTCCGTAGATAGTTGGATTGTGCGGCCATAGGATTTACTTGAAGAAGAGGTGCAACAAAATGATCAATCTATTAAGCGTTTACCCGTAATATATACCAGAGCTTGTCATTTACGTGTAAAAACTTTGGTGGACACAGGAGCGACGATTAGCGTAGTGTCTCAGGCACTTATCAACGAACTGAAGTCGCGGATGAGAGCGCTCATTATTCCCATATCCAAATTAAAAGAGGAATTGTGCCGGGTAAGACTGCAGTGTGTAAGGAGCACATACCTACCTTACCTCAGAGAAAATGGACTCGCCCTCCCCACATCACCTGCGTGCGCACACGCCAGAGAAACACAGTCACGTGCGAGCTAGTGGTCTAACGTAACGTTGTCACTATATTTTCCAAACAGGAACAACGGAGTTGGATCAAGATTGAATGTGCCGGAGGTCGTACAGTACGACAGTGTTATCAAGGTCTTCAAGAGGCTTGCGGGGAATCTGCATTGCCTTACAGAACAGTGGCACGTTGGGTAAAAGTCTCAACGATGGTCGACAAACTGTGGCGGACATTCATCGGGCAGATGATCAGATGTGGTTATCTATCGTGCAAATGGGGTTGGACTAACTCTGCAGATTGTGATTGTGGTGCCTCTTCTCAGTCAATCCAACACTTTGTTGCTGACTGCCCAATTCGAGCTTTCAAAGGAACGCTAAAAGACATTCACCGCACATCGGATGAAGCAGTTGATTGGGTCAAAATACTAGACCTAAAGTTGTAGTATTGTAAGGACTTGTGACTACGCACATTTATCCTGAAACTATATATAAATCGGGCAGGTCGTTCTACGAGTGAAGAAGAAGTGCATGCCCTTGCCTCGTTACTGGACAGTGATCGAAACCAGACGATTCGTGAGCATTCGCTTCAGGACTGTTGCAGAGATTCGACTGGCAGTAGACCGCTCCATTCACACCAACACAGAACAGGCTCTGATAAAGGTATACTACGACTTCCACATCGCTGGCAACGGGTTATACACAACGCTGGTGACTACACTGAAGGACAGTAAAGGTTGTTAATATGTAACTCTTTTGTATCAGTTGTAAATAAATAGTTGCCACTATTTAAGTTCCATCCTTCGTAGGTTTTCGGTGCCGCTGGGTTGGGTAATTGTGGCCTTAATGACTGCAAGTTACATTCCCAGAATTTTTCTGGTGTGAAAATGGTAAATAATCGAGAACTATACTCCAGTGCAGCCGACGGTGAGATACGAACACACTATATTTCGAATCAACCTCAAGGCCACACATCTCGTATTGCATTGACAGCCTCTTGGAAACAGCAATTATGCCAGCAGAAGACTAGAATATACCTCTCTGTGGGTGAGAGATAGTTAATTCTATTCTGTTGCTGTCTTTCTTTCAAAGTTTATTCTTACTTGTTGATCACCTTGCAGATTAAGGAAACATGATGGTTGACTAACCTCTCCCACTCTTGCTTCCCGCATCCCTTGCATTCTCCCTCTCCCCGCTGGCTCGCCCTACAGTACGTGTATCTCCGGGGAGTGAACGCGTTGCACTTGAAAACAGTGGGTTAAGTATGATCTCCAAATCTACGAATTTTATATGAGAGGAGGGAGTAGAATAGTGAATATAAGCCGCTTACTTTGCCACCAAGATGATTCAAATTCCTTTTAAAGTCACCGAATAATAATGGAACGTTAATACTGAGAGGATGAATTACAGTTAGGGTGCGTAGGAACTTATACCCATGAATAAATTACTGAGGCATTACAAAAACTTACTCTCACAAACTCAAACGAAGTTCAGAATATTGTTATTTTTTATAGTTATTTCACACGTAGTGCAGCCTCCGTGGCTCAGGCGGTATTGTCCTCTCGCCGCTAGGTTCCGTGGTTCAAATCTCGGTCACTCCATGTGAGACTTCTGCTGGACATAGCGGAGGCGGGACATGTTTTTCTCCGGGCATTCCGGTTTTCCCCGTCATCTTTCATTCCAGCAACGCTCTCTATTCTCATTTCATTTCATCTGTCAGTCATTAATCATTGTCCCAGAGGAGTGCGACAGACCTCGGCAGCCGGCACAATTCCTATCCTCCCCGCCAAATGGGGGCTTCATTCATTCCATCACTGACCTGGTCAATGACTGGAAAACAGGTTGTAGGTTTTCATTTCACACATACTTGCATTTTAGAAGGATAATAATTTCAGTATTCTGTAAATAAACCAAGCTGCTTCATAATTAATTATTCACGGTTTGCAACAATGTAATGAGAGCTTGATAGCTAAGGCAACCGTTCTTCTGCTATTTTCTTAGGATGAAATATAGAATACATGTAGTAATAATATATGTTTTTGAAGTATTCTTTGAATTAGTGCAACAATATTATTTCTTACCGTTTTTCTAGGACTGAATGGATGTATTGGACGCGGATAAGACTCTCTAGCGGATCAGTTAGGCTTAACCTTCCGTGCCTCGGACGTGTCGCTGGAAAAGGTACCATAGATGAGGTTGCGGTCGAGGACAAAATTAAAGGTACGAAAACCCTGAGGGAGGCATCCAATTTGATGGGAGGAAAAGTTACAGCCTTTGGTAGGGGTATCTTTCCATGAAGCTACTGTGTATCACCAGGCCTTACGCGGTGAAATTAGAAGAGTCAGTACACGATACGCCACCATGTCTTGTCAAGGGATACAGATTGAGAAGGAGAAAGTCAAAGACAAATGAACTGAACATTTATAAAATAACGGCTTTGATGCAATCTAGTATTGCACCTGAATTCTGCTTAAGTTAAAACAAAAAGCAAAAACCTGAAGAAAAATAATCGTTTTTCTTGACTTACGTTCCAATTTGGAATTTTATGTACATTCTGGTATACAATTTGTATGGAAATCCCTATTAGAAGAATAATTTATTTTTTCCTCGATGTCTGAGCTAGATAGATTTTTTATTTTTTTTTATTTTTGCTAGTTGCTTTACGTCGCACCGACACAGATAGGTCTTATGGCGACGATGGGAAAGGAAAGGCCTCCCAGATGCGATTTTAGTTTTATTTTGCACCAAATTGCATTATCATTGGTATTTCAGAAAGTTCTTTACTAGACTATTGTCGTTTGTCTCGTTTTAAGCTCTCGGAAGTTGGGTATTCTGTTCATCTCTGAGATTACTGAGTTCTGTTGTTAACAAAACAGGTATCTTGTGATAAAATTATATTGTTCTTGAATTCTTGTTGTGGTTTCACAATTCCTTTTGTTTTTAATTGATCGGCATAAGTTCCAGTGCCATGGAGTGAGTACACGTGTGTACAAAAAATGTAAGAACAAAAGTAATACCGTGGATTCTACATACTGGATAGTTATGAACCATTTGGTGACAATGTGCTTGCTATTTCTAAGGAAAACCGAGCTCGATAGCTGCAGTCGCTTAAGTGCGGCCAGTATCCAGTATTCAGGAAATAGTAGGTTCGAACCCCACTGTCGGCAGCCCTGAAAATGGTTTTCCGTGGTTTCCCATTTTCACACCAGGCAAATGCTGGGTCTGTACCTTAATTAAGGCCACGGCCGCTTCCTTTCCACTCCTAGCCCTTCCCTGTCCCATCGTCGCCATAAGACCTATCTGTGTTGGTGCGACGTAAAGCAACTAGCAAAAAAAAAATCTAAGGAAATAGATATTACTAACGGCAGTGAAACTGTAGCCACGCCCCCTAGTGCCTCTAAAAGGAAACGTCAGCCTGAAGAATATTCTTGAACAGTAAATCTCATTATGTTAGAATAGTGATAGATTGAACATGTTTAAGTGTAGTGTTGATTGAATGAGTATGTTGTTCTATTTTTCTATAAAACAGTGTAGGGAAAGTTTGTGTTCTTCGACTTTGAAGTTGATTTTCTTTAAACTTCAGTATATCCCACTTATGTACCTTTTTCTTTAAACCCAAACAAAATAATGTCATGAAATTTTAACGGTAACTTAATGTATACGTAATACACTTGCGAATCTACAATGAGGCCACTTTGACGAATACTTTTTGAGTTATTAGTTCATTATTTTTAATTATAATTTTGCTTTCCCAAAATAATTATTACTCCCACGTTTTTTGAAGTACAGTTCAAATTGTAAGTCCCAGCACTTAGAAAGAACTGAGGAATATGCCGTATACATGTCAAAACTGATCTTTAACGGTTTCTGAGAAAATGGAACTTAAATTATAGAAAATTAACATTGGCGATATAGCGTATTCGGTCTCCCTAATAATGAAATTTCCACAGTCTGTAGAGACATAGTCCACAGGAACTCATTTTCTTTGCAGACGTTTGCTCCACAGCTACATGTCGCTATCTGTGCAATTCGGAGAATATTTCGATGAAGGCAGACACAGTCACTGAAGGTTTCTACCGTACCTGTAAACGAAGTGTTTGGAAGAAAAATAAGATACAGTATATGGGCCACGGTTCTACAGCTCAGAAAATATTCACTTTACAACAGCTGATGGCGAGAAGCTTACCTGTTCCATCAGTGGTCTTACTTACAACAAACTACTAATACCTTACATAAAATAACGAGAGGAAATGAAGAGATATTGCCTGGACAGAATTCAAATTATATTTTATCTAACATTATAACCATGGTAATTGGAAGAGGATGTGTATCATAATATAGGAATGGCGTCTCCACTACTTTTCCATGGTACGGGGAAGAGACCGGGTTCGATTTACGGCTAGTCCAAGGATTTTAATTTGGACTGAGGGAAAGAATGGGATTCAATCAGCCTGTCTGACAGGACAGGTAGTGAGCCTGGGCACGAAAATGCGCAGTATAGCTAAGGATGACGTCTCGCTGACCTCGCGACTCTAAAATATATTTAGGCTATCTGGCTGGGTAGCAATCATCTTGGCAGGTCGAGGCTTTTAATGGACTCTTGCGGCATAGGAATATTTTATCTCCACCTCTTAACCTGGTTCGAATTTCGGTTCGTGTAGGGATTGAGATGCTGGTCTGATTGATATGAGAGGTAATCCTGGAAAATACAGTATAACAAAGCAATAGGTCCGAGGATGCCATCACGCTGAAGACGAGACATTCCAATATATTACGCAGTTCATCTCTCTGAGTTGCAGCCGTCTTGACAAAATCAAAAATTCATATGAACTAACATAGCCACGAGTTTGATTCTTCCAGGTGGCACGATATACAAATCGGAGGATGTTTCTGATGTGTTGTACGTAAGTAATACAGAGCCAGGTCCGAATTTAT
Organism: Anabrus simplex; assembly: GCF_040414725.1. Classification (NCBI taxonomy): domain Eukaryota; kingdom Metazoa; phylum Arthropoda; class Insecta; order Orthoptera; family Tettigoniidae; genus Anabrus; species Anabrus simplex. The sequence goes on from NC_090265.1 coordinate 1,324,362,641, forward strand.
CATTCTAGACGAAGGCAGTTAACTCACTCAATGCACAAAAATGATAGAATCATTTTCATGCCGTAAACTTGGTCTTGGTGCCTCTATATACATCACTAGAATTTCAAGAGAAATTCATTTTGAGAGCATCAGCAACCTTGGTCGTTAACCGTCCCTCGTGGACAGAACCGCAACTAATTATAACAATTAGATTTCAAGTTGTCCTCGGAAGAACGAATCACCTCCATTACAGCCCAAAGTCTAATCTGGATAAAGACAGACATCTAAGCCAGAATGTCGTTAGACCGAACTTAAGCCACGTCCCAAATAATTTCACATACTCATGCTAGTAGAGAAATCACAAGAGAATTACTGTATTGCACATATCTCACTTTAAAAAGCTCTCATCCTCAAGGTACTTAATAACGACAGCAAATTTATCACTTACAAACTGATTTTTCATCCTAAAATTTATTGTATCACTCTCAAGGCCTTTAAATTATACTAGTAAGTCCGTGTGAAGCTTTCACACTTATTTCCCCTTTTTGGAAAATGCAAAAATTGCATTTAAAATTAAAATAGATGAGGTTATTATAGCTGTACAAGAGGTTTCTATAAACGGACGAACAACGGCAACAAAGATGTTACGTTGAATCACACAGAAGCAGTTAACAGTAGTGCGTTTCCGGTGAACACCCCCCCCCCACCCCCGTAATCCTACCAAGTTCGTTGGTTATACTCGTATATTAGGTAAGAGATCGCTTCGAATGATCAGTTTCAGTTGAGTAAAATATGGATCGAAAACGGTGCACCCCAAGTCAAAATGTGCATAGGAACGAAAACGTTCTCGAAAGAATAAAGCTCGCTGTGTGTATCCGTTCTATGATACGGCCGACGGTTTCGACGCTAAGGATCCCAGGAGGTCGTTAACGCCGATAAAATTAGATATTCTTTACATCGAACAGAAAGGCGCAGTGCGATTATTTTCGGTAGGCCGCAGGAAGTCCATAGGATATTTCTTCATAGAATTTGGTGACTCTATCGAAGTGTCGAAAATGGGTTGAGTCGGCACGAAACCGTGTTTTCGTCTCTTTCTGTTTCGGCTAGCCTTTTCCTTGTTCTGCTTTAACAGATTTCCAAATGTTTCATATAGTCGGAAATAAAACGGATACCGGCAGGGATTCGAGGCGACAAAAAGAACGTCGAAATAGGATGCGTGGATCGGAAGTTATCAGACGCCAAAATTTGCGATTCGAAAGTCTTACCCGATGTGTCAAGTCCATCGGCGAAATTCACGTATTTCGTGAATATTTTCGAAAATGACATTTTGAATTCTCTTTTATTTTGGTGCGCAGAATTCGAAAACGACGCCTGATTTTTCTTGAACAATCATCCTAAAAGATAATAAGGTGAAAAACGCATATGATTTTTTTTTCGATTTCCCGCCGTACATCTAGGGGTGCATCTTCCGAAATGGTAAAGCCACAACCTCGGATTTGGGCTCAAAATGTCCCTCTAGGCACGCTCTAGCCCGAAGGCTGGTATAAAACAAAAGGAAGGCTTTCGGGAGGGAGTTTTCCTCATTTTCCTCTTTTCGCTTTTAGCCAAAATGTTTATTGAAATGCAACAGTATCTAAATTCGTCAAATCGGAGTGAAAAAAGTGTTTCGGTTCTTACCTCATTCATACGCATTGATTCAGATTTTGCGTTGATTTAGGGATCTGTAGGCTAAAGCAGAAAAATATGTATGATATTTTTCATCTCTTTATTTCCTTTATACAGAGCATATGGCCCCAGTCAGAAAGTCCAATGATTTAGGACAGGTACAGTGGTGTCCCAGTTGACTGTCAGTCCGCTATTGTTTATCCTTACTTCTGCCATATTACACATCTCAAGAAGCACATAGCTATGAGATTCACTGAACTCACACTGCGAAAATGCGGCCGAATTTGGAAAAACATTATCCTACATAGCGCCGAGTTTGTGGATGGAGGATACCCGTTCCCAAGGACCTTCACGGAGTGGAGATTGCTTTGCTTTTGCTTACAACGTTGCTACTTTCATCGACCTGTCTTGTCTGTCTTTTGGCCTTGACAGTATGAATGTTTAAGGTGTGAGTAACAGCTGTAAAATCGATCATTGTGCAGCCAGTGAAAATATAGCTTCCACGGTATATTAGTATATTAGTCTCAGTGCGTTTGGTGGACTGATATGCAATGGAAAGCAACGACAACGTACTGTATCTCATTCAGTTCCCGTTTTAGAGACACTTGGATTTTCTATGCCAGCTGATAATGATCTAACCACACGTGGGGCTGTGGATTTTACGTACATGTACGGTGGTGTCCCAGTTGACTGTGAGTCCGCTATTGTTTTTTTTTTTTTTTTTTTTTTTTTTTTTTTTTTTTTTTTTTTTTTTTTTTTTTTTTGCTAGTTGGGATAGGAAAGGCCTAAGAGTTGGAAGGAAGCGGCCGTTCCCTTAATTAAGGTACAGCCCCAGCATTTTTCTGGTGTTAAAATGGGAAACCACGGAAAACCATCTTCAGGGCTGCCGACAGTGGGATTCGAACGCACTATCTCCCGGATGCAAGCTCACAGCCTCGCGCTCCTAACCGCACGGCCAGCTCGCCTGGTCCGCTATTGTTTATCCTTACTTCTGCCATATTGTCCGGCTCCATTTGGTCACAGGGGTCCCGGGGTCGATTCCCGGCAGGGTTGGGAATTTTAACCATCATTGGTTAATTTTGCTCGCACGGGGGCTGGGTGTATGTGTCGTCTTCATCATCATTTCATCCCCATCACGACGCGCACGTCGCCAACGGGCGTTAAAGCAAAAGACCTGTACCTGGCGAGCCGAACTTGTCCTCGGACACTCCTGGCACTAAAAGCCATACGCCATTTCATTTCTGCCATATTAGTGCTTTCATCTTTCCTTTCCAACCTCCCTTGATCAACATTCGGTTATTTCTAACCTTACAATGTAAAAGGTGTTTTTTTTCTTTTCACACTTGATAGTAACATTTAAAATGGAATATAATGAAACTGTAGGCCTATGCCTAATGTATACTTTTTTACAATCCTTCCCTCACTGTTCCACGAGTTTGAGATATTTCCCTTTCAGGGTTGATAAATCTGTTATCTTTCCTTTGCATCAACGGAACCCTCCTCCGTCATCGCCAGATCTGTTCTAATTAACTAAGTGACTTCATAACTTGAGTTTCCCTCTTGCCATTGCAGAGAAGCATAACATTATGCAGCAATCCGGAGTTCAATTCACGTTCATTGCTTACCTGCATTCATTATATTGATTACTTATGCCTGTGTAAGTTACTGTTCTAGAGGAATACATATTCAGATCCTTGACTAGTAGGTTACGCAATCCATTGACCTAGAAAGATGGATCTGGGCCACCGGAGAATGCACGAACTGGCGAACAGAGCCAACAATCCCTCACAGCTCAGTGTTCCAGTGTCATGCGTCGTTAAGGAGATAATTAGCAAATTTAGAATGTTGTAGTAAGGAATAAGGTACAAAAATTCTGAAGATAAAGTTCGTCGCAAGAAATCTTTTAACCTAAAATATCTTCATGTAAATCGGAACTTTTAACGCCACATATCGTAATAAGATCGAAATATGACCTAAGATTATGTTCAGCCCTCACATCCTGTTGTTCAGTCTGTGGAATTGAACTCCGGCTTAGTAACTATTACTTGTTTTTGTGAAAAACATCCCGCTAGCAATATTTGCTTACAGCAGTAGACCCTGTAATAAATTACTTTCAAAATATCACGAAGTTTCAAATGAAGACCTAGAGGTCTCCTCCTCCACCCAACACCAGTACAAGTATCTTGTGGACATATAGTAACAACCACAGGGCCGCTGAGCTGCTTCTGGCATTATTTCAGTTTCATTTCTCGTATATGACCTTTCTTGGTCAACTCCTGTTAACTTCCTGCACGGAAGGTGTTAAGAGGCCTAACGAGTCTTCTATTTTTCACACCTTGAAGGAACCTTCCTTTTTCTTTCGTCCAGAACTAAATTTTTCTTGGCACTGGAAGTATTCATCTTTCTACTTTGATTAACTTTAAGAGACGATAGCGCTCAATTTGTACTGGTTTCCTATTTAATCCAAATATTTTATTATATTTTATGAATTATTGTAATATAAATATCACCAACATAACCAGACACAGAAGACACAAACTTTAAAATATTTACAAATCGCTAAAACTTCAGTTAATGGATCTGAACATAATGTTTCTCTAAAACAAAGCCATAAAGCTAATTCGAAGCTATACCTCAATATTTTCAGAATATACGCATAATTTTCAGCTCATTGTGAAGTACAATAACCACATTTCCGCAAGAAGAGCCTATAATAATAATAATAATAATAATAATAATAATAATAATAATAATAATAATAATAATAATAATAATAATAATAATAATAATAATAATAATACAATTGTCCAGCTCTACAGTTGAGCACGTTAATTCACATTTGCTGGTGCAAAAAAACACATTTCTAATCCGGACACTAAATGTGGCGAATTTCTCACGAAATCCTTTTTTTTCTCTGTCATCACTTTCACAGCGGGGGAAAATATTGAGATGTTACCTTATTCCATATGTCGGTTCACGAATTCTATTCCTTTCCCTCTTGGACTTTCTCAACAATCATAATCACGAAATAAGGTTTTGAACTCATTTGATAGTGTTCAAATGTCTGGGTACCCGAGAAACAACTGCTATCAGTCTCGAATCAAAGGACTGAAACTTATTCATGTACTTTCATATTTGTTTCCTTTCTTTTATGTCTCATTCAACTTCACTGTATATTCTGAGGAACTTAGTTTACTTGTTTTACCTTAAAACAACGTACACATTCCTCACCACCGTTAGATTCTTTACGATGGATTTGAATCACGTACCAACTTTAGTTTTACTGTGACCATAGCTGTAAATATGTACAGCAGCCCAGCACTTGTTTTGAATTTAACTATATCCATTGAACTTTGAACTTCGCCAACATTTGACCACGAATAACAAAATGATAGTAAATGACTGGAAATTCAATATTTACAGTTTAGTGGAATAGAAACAAGTTCACTCATAGCACATCGCTGAAAAAATCCACACATAATATAAACGTTTGTTTTCCCTGGGAATCTATTTTCATGAATGTGTTGCTACGTGCTATTTCCTTCATTTCGAGCACAGGATTACGTGGCCCGATGGATAATGCGTACTCCGTTAATGAACTCAATTCCATTTGTACTCCCCGGGCTACGGACTAAGTTATTGTTGCTGTTGCTTCATGTACGGGGCTATGTAGATCGTGGTCAACATAGTCATGATCTTAGTACACGCGATGTCTACTTGATAAAGTGTGTGGTTTGTGGTGAAGGAAGTCACAGTAACCTATGTGTTCGATAAAATTCTGACTTTCGTTAAATGGACAGCAACGGAAGGCAACTTCTGGGATAGACATACGTGGAATTTATACCTCTTATGTTCTTAGTTGTGTGTCCATCCAGCTCCTTGGGGAAATTGTCAGTGATTCAGAGGGTTCTAGGTTCGATTCCCGGACGGGTAGGGGATTTTGCATGATTATTTCCCCTGGCTCGAGGACTTTGTATTTCTGTTAATCTTGATACATTTATATTCATCTACATACAACACACCACACTGCCAACCGCGATAGAAAAACCCTACGGTTGGCGTCAGGATGGGCATCTGGCCATAAAACAGTGCCGAGTTCACATCAAGTGTCGGCCCCGTGAAATTGAGAAAAAGCAAGATGATGAAGAGAACCTCATCAGTTGTGTCTGCATGGCTGAGTCTTCCTATTTCAAATCCTAAACCAACCAACTGGGAAGGAACTACCTACCAAATTATTGACATAATAAAATAATAATAATAATAATAATAATAATAATAATAAATCTCAGCTGAGCCTGCCGAGTCTACCATCGCACATACAATTTTCCTTTTCAATTTCCTAACTGTATGTATGTATGTATGTATGTATGTATGTAATCTACGAATATATGTATGTATGCACGTATATCTACGCCTTACTCTCGTTTCCTGAAATGGGGTCGGGGATGAGGTGTGATGAAATTATATGGGATATTTTTACACCCGGATGCCCTTTCTAACGCCAACCTCAGTTGAGGAGCTGATGAAGATGAAATGAACGCTGATGAATGAAATTGGATAAGGATGTGAAAAAATCGGCTGTAGCCTATGAATAGGAACTACCCTGGCATTTGACTGGAACTAAAGATAGAAAATCACAGAAATCCATTCTCAAGTCAGCCGACAGTGGGGTTTCAGCCCACGCGTATGCCGAATGCACATGTTTTATTCTCGCCACTTCTTCCCTGTCTGTTGCTGTTTTCGATGGTTGTAGTATTATTCTGTCTATTTCTTGGTACAGGCCTTTTCAAACTGTATCTGTCTCATTTATGGATGTTATGGTATAGAAACAGCTGAGGAATGTGAGGTGCGGAGTAAATGAAATATGATATCCGGAGCACATCTAGTGTGTCTGGGTGTTATGAAAGGTGCTACGCATAGAGACAGTTGTGCTGCATTGGCACTTTCTGGCCAAGATGAGGAAGGCAATCGTAAACTACATCACTCCTCACTCCCTGTGCATCCTATCAGTTTTTGCGGTTTTCCTATAACCTCTGGTGGGATCCAACCAGCTTCCGGGCTGAAGACTTCACAGACAGGCAGACAGACAGACAGACAGACAGACAGTTCTGCCATCATTGGTTTTTCTGCTACCGAAGTAACAATATTCATTTATTCATTTTTCTAAGACTTCATTTTCTACTGATATTTCCTAATTCATCTGACTTTATTCGACTCTATTCCGTTACTGCATTAATGCATTTATGTGACAATAATATCATAAAAAGATCATACACAACATGGATCCGGAATGTGAGCATCTCGAGCCTCTTCCAACCAAGCTTGCTGTAGATGTTTCTACTGCGAGAACTGTGTTGACTCGCGGAGAGGTATTGTTGCAGCGAATGATATGTGAGGTCATTGGAAGAGCCGGAGCTGATCTCACGTGGCGGTCCTCGGCAGTCAGGCGCGGTCAGCAGAGCTTCTGGTCGCTCACCTCACGATTCCAATTATCTTAAACTCTCGGTACTTGTGCGCTTGGTCTCTCGCATATCACTGTAGACACGTCCCCGGAGAGTCGCATGCAATAACAACTCACCATCCAAATGAGAAGACACTGGACAGCAGTGTTTCTCAGCATTAATTACACCATCGTCCAGGAATTTACTTTCGAATTACGAATTCCAGTCCTGATAGAATATGTAGCTTTAAATTTGTAACAAATATTTATAGATGTCTACAAAATGTAACAAGTGATCAAATATCAAAAAAGGCTTTCACGGCCGCAGATCTTATAATCACAGCAATAGAACCAGCTTTTGGGTGGTTAGGCCGTGGGGCATAATGCAGAGTTTCGTCCAGACGTGCCATTTGGACTCATCAGCTGGAATGGCACGCCCCTCCAGGACTCTGCATAGCAGAGGCAGACCAAACTGTGTGGCCCCGCCGAGTTAGCAAATCAAGTTTGCTAACCTGCTAAAGGAGAAAATATTTCTCCGTTCAAAAAATGCTCCCCCATTGGAGATACAACATCAAAAAAGGCTTTCACGGCCGCAGATCTTATAATCACAGCAATAGAACCAGCTTTTGGGTGGTTAGGCCGTGGGGCATAATGCAGAGTTTCGTCCAGACGTGCCATTTGGACTCATCAGCTGGAATGGCACGCCCCTCCAGGACTCTGCATAGCAGAGGCAGACCAAACTGTGTGGCCCCGCCGAGTTAGCAAATCAAGTTTGCTAACCTGCTAAAGGAGAAAATATTTCTCCGTTCAAAAAATGCTCCCTCATTGGAGATACAACATCAAAAAAGGCTTTCACGGCCGCAGATCTTATAATCACAGCAATAGAACCAGCTTTTGGGTGGTTAGGCCGTGGGGCATAATGCAGAGTTTCGTCCAGACGTGCCATTTGGACTCATCAGCTGGAATGGCACGCCCCTCCAGGACTCTGCATAGCAGAGGCAGACCAAACTGTCGTCGTCGTCGTCGTCCATGAGGTCATTTCATTCCTCCCGAAGGGGAGGCGGGCCATCAGCTGAACAAAGCAGCTCTTCGGCCATGAGAAAGAAGAAAATGTAGCTGTAAGACATAATAAGAGAGTATGTATCGTACATACGTAAAGGACCGGGTTATAGCTGTGGCGCAGGGGGCCGTGAACCGCAAAGGGGCCCACAGGGCAGACCCACACCACACACACCGGGGCGGACCCCAACTGGGTACATATTTATTGAGGGAGGAGGTGGTATATCTCGGGCGCGCAATAGCAGAACATAAAAGTGTTACAGAAAAGAGACAAATATTCACAAGTATTGTGGAGGAATAAGGAGGGGGTTCGAAAAGGAGGCATAAGGAGAAGGACAGGGGTAGTATTGAAGAAGGAGGTAGTACAGATTAGTCGTGAGATTCGTAACGGAAGTGGCCAGGAGACGAAGAAGGTCTAAGATGGAGAGTGGCGGAAGGCGGAATGGAAACTGGGGAATTGGGGGAGGGATGGGTGTTGGCGGGGGGATGGGTGGCGGCGGGGGGACGGTTGGAGAGGGAGAAGGAGGAGACGTGGAACGAGTAAATCCAGCAAGCCGCGGGGGGGAGCGAGAACGCTCCACCCGATGGAGACGTCCCCGAAAACGGACGCCGGTGGTGAGAAGTCGGTCGACATCAGCAGGGGAGGCGAGGCGAAGGCGTACCATAAACGTCGGGCCATCGGTGTTGAGGATGCGAAATACCCGGCGGACAGGGAGTCCCTCCTGTTGCAGTTCTTGAAGAATATCCTGGTCCAAAACGTCAGGTGCAATCCCACGGACGACACAGCTCGGTGGGACAGATGGCGGAGAAGTCGATGTAGAATGGGCGGCAGGGCCTTGAGAGACAGACGAAGCTGCGAGAGTATCATCCAGGTGAGTTGCAGGTGACGAGTGAAATGTAGGAATGGACGGAGTGCAGGAGGTCGGGGCGGTGGACATGATAGGGGAGGAGTGACTGTATGTGACGGTAGAGGGAGAAGTAGACGGAACACAAGAAGGGACAAAAGAAGGGGAAGAAGAAACGGAAGTTATGGTGGTAGTGGCGACAGTAGTGACGGGAGGAGTGGTGGACACGGGAGAACAAACGGTGGTTGTGGGAGGCTGCGCTAGGGAGGGAAACTTAGTTAAGAAATCAGGATCGGAGGCGAGTTGCTCAAGAATATGGGCCGGAGTAGGAAGAACGGTATGATCAGAATAGAGGAGGTATAAATAGCCGGAGCGGAGAGCGCTATGCGCACAGGCGGATGAACTGAAGAACACCACGATGTCCGGTGAAGGTTGTCCCGAAGAGGCATCTTGAAGGCGCAAGACCACAGAAGTGGGAGTATTGTTATCACACAGCCATTGGCGAAGTTGAGCCGGAGTATAATGAGTGTCCACATTTTTAACTAGACAGGAGTTAGACAGCATGGTGAGGGAAGGCGACAGCCAACGAGGCGTCTGCCCATGTGATTATTCTTGGGCCGACTGAGCCGCAGCAAGAAAGAGCGCCACCCAGCCGAAAAAATATGTGGACATGCGTAGTGCTGGAGTATGACCAAACTGTCGTCGTCCGTCCATGAGGTCATTTCATTCCTCCCAAGGGGAGGCGGGCCATCAGCTGAACAAAGCAGCTCTTCGGCCATGAGAAGGAAGGAAATGTTACTGAAAGACAGAGTTAAGAGAGTATGTATCGTACATACGTAGAAGAGCAAGTGATAGCTGTGGCGCAGGGGGCCGTGAACCGCAAAGGGGGCCCACAGGGCGGATCCACATCACACACACCGGGCGGACCCCAACTGGAGACAGCTTTATTGAGGGAGGAGGCGGTATATCTCGGGCGCGCAATAGCAGAAAAATTACAAGGTACATGATAAAGCAGAGTACATTAGACAAGAAAATTGTTACAGATAGTGAGCAGTGGGAGGGTATGGAGTCGGAGGAAAGGGAGGGAAAGGAGTAGAGTGTTGGGACAACAGGGAATAAAGGGTGGTAGAAACATTAAGGATAGAGGTGGAGAGAAGACGTAAAAGATCCAATATTGGGAGCGGCGAAAGAGGAAACGAGTGTGTAGGAACGGATGGATAGGCAGCCTGCGGAAGGGGGGTGGGTGGCGGAGCAAGTGGCGGACGAGGCGAAGCCTCGGTAGAAGGGGGGTGGACCAAGCGAGGCGGGGAGTGAGAGTGCTCAACACGATGGTGGCGACGACGAAGCCGAACACCGGAGGAAACCAGGTGATGGACATCCGCATCACAGGGCAGGTGGAGACGCACCATGAACGTTGGACCACGATCATTGTAGATACGATACACTCGGCGAGCAGGAACGCCCACCAGGTGAAGATCTGGCAGAATGTCGTCTTCAGGAATGGCAGGATCAACACCTCTGACGACACAACTCGGCGAGAGAAGAGGACGTTGGGCCGGAGAGGCGGCAGCAGTCTGGTCTTCACGAGGCGTGTCAGTGGCAGGCTGGAAGGAAGAAGAAGACGTCTGGGAACAGGGAGCGGGGGTGATGAAAGTGGAGGAGGTCGTTGACATGAGAGGGGAGGAGTGACTAGCTGTAGAAGTGAGTGGGAGGGAGGTCAAGGAGGTATTGACCGTAGTGGTAGGAGTAGTAACTGTAGAAGTAGTCGTACAGGAGGTAGGAAGGTGTGTGCGGGGGGGAGCAAAAGGAGAGCCAAGAGGAAAATCAGGGAGGGAGGCCAGTTGGTGCAAAAGATGGTCCGGGGTAGGCACCGCCACGTGCGGGACACCGCCGAGAGCGACACCGTTGGCAATAATGCCAGCCGGTGGGCCGGGACTACGGAAGAAGGCCACCACATCCGGAGACGGTTGACCGGAGAAGCCATCCGGAAGACGAAGAACCGCATCGACGAGGGATCCTTGACGGCAGATTTCGTCGCGAATGGCAGTTGGAGAGTAGGAAGTATCCACGCCCTTGATGAGACAGGTATGCATCTTGGGAAAGGCGACAGCCAACGAGGCGTCTGCCAATTTGATTATTCTTGGGCCGGCTGAGACAGCGTCGAGAAGAGGGCCACCCAGCCGCAAAAATAGTAGGGCGTGACGTAGTGCTGGAGTATGACCAAACTGTGTGGCCCCGCCGAGTTAGCAAATCAAGTTTGCTAACCTGCTAAAGGAGAAAATATTTCTCCGTTCAAAAAATGCTCCCCCATTGGAGATACAACATCAAAAAAGGCTTTCACGGCCGCAGATCTTATAATCACAGCAATAGAACCAGCTTTTGGGTGGTTAGGCCGTGGGGCATAATGCAGAGTTTCGTCCAGACGTGCCATTTGGACTCATCAGCTGGAATGGCACGCCCCTCCAGGACTCTGCATAGCAGAGGCAGACCAAACTGCTGCTGCTTCAATGCTTTCATTCCCCACCCTGAAGGGGTGGGGCGGGCCACCTAGAGGGTGTCGCCCTCTCTCTGGCCAAGAGATGCGGGCGGGTTGGGGAGATGTGATGGAAGAAGGAGGTGGGTGAAGGATGTGGAGAGTTAGGAGATGGGAGAGGAATTGTGCCTATGCCTGGGTATTACACAATTGCTTTATTTAAGTCATAAGTACATGATACATAAAACATATATGATTTACGAAAGGGTGTGGGGGATAAGGGGGTGTGCAATGGGGAGAGATGAAGCGTAGAAGAAAGTGCCGGGGTAAAGGTGCAAGGTAAGGAGATGAAGGCTGGCTGTCATGTGATTAAGTGAAGTGAGGAGAAGTCGAAGGAGTTCAAACGTTGGGATGGTTGGGGGGATGAAACCAGTCGGAGGAAGGGGAGGACAAACTGGTGGAGATGGGTAAACAGGAGGAGGGTCCGGCCGGGGTCGGCGACGAGGAAAGGTAAATCGGGTCGAAGGTTGGGGAGGCGAACGGGAGGGTTCCACACGATGGTGACGGTCATATAGCTTGATCCCATGAGTGATGAGTTGGTTCACCTCTTCGGGCGTCGGCAGGTGGAGGCGAACTAAAAACGTTGGACCATCAGCGTTGTGTATCCGAAGCGCTCGTTGTACGGGCAGTCCTTGCTGACGGAGGTGAGTAGCGATGTCGTCAGTAGGAATGCTTGGGTCCACCCCGCAAGCAACACAGCTCTAGTTATGAGTACGGTTGGGCGACGGTGGTGGTGATGGTGAATTGGCCATGTTTGTTGAAGTCCCGGTGTTTGTTCGCTCGGCAGGTGGCTGGGAGGTTATACACTGAGGTCTTGGTTGATCAGTGGTGGGAGGGTTAGGGAGTGTAGACATCATAAGGGGTAAAGGATGGGATAGAGTTGTAGTGGTGGTAGGGTGGGTTGGGGAGGTGGATGCAGAGGTGGTGGTGACGGTGGTGGTAGTAGTTGTGGTGGTAACAGGGTTGGTATGACTAGGGAACAACGGTGGCGATGGAGGAGGGGGTGAGTTGACGACGGGCGAAGCAGTTGTAACAGGCGTAGCAGGTTCATCTTCTGGCAGCTGGGCTAATATATATGATGGAGTAGAGGTCACTCGGTGTCGGCAGCCATGGATGAGCGCTCCGCTTGCTTGAAGGCGATTGCGGTCGTTCTCAAAGGCGAAATACAGAAGTACATCGGGAGACGGGTCGGGGCCATCATAGAGCCGTGAGGCGCTATGGACGCCGGTCCCGCGGAGGGCGGTCTGGACGTCGTCGTTGGAGAGAGCAAGGCTCACTTCTTCGATGATACAGGTAAACATGGTGGGAGGCCGACTTCCAACGAGGTGTCAGGCCGTTATGCGTGTTTGGGATCGGCGGGGTGAAATAGTAGAGTTGTGGAAACACCCGGCCGAACAAAAAGAGACCTTGCGTGGAGAAGCGATCCCCGACCAAACTGTGTGGCCCCGCCGAGTTAGCAAATCAAGTTTGCTAACCTGCTAAAGGAGAAAATATTTCTCCGTTCAAAAAATGCTCCCCCATTGGAGATACAACATCAAAAAAGGCTTTCACGGCCGCAGATCTTATAATCACAGCAATAGAACCAGCTTTTGGGTGGTTAGGCCGTGGGGCATAATGCAGAGTTTCGTCCAGACGTGCCATTTGGACTCATCAGCTGGAATGGCACGCCCCTCCAGGACTCTGCATAGCAGAGGCAGACCAAACTGCTGCTGCTGCTTAAATGCTTTCATTCCCCGCCCGAAGGACGGGGCGGGCCCCCTAGATCGTGTCGCGATCTCTCGGGCCGGGAGAAGGGAAAAGAAGTAGAAGGTGTGATAGAAGAGGAAGATGGGGATAGCGATGTAAATATTCATGAGGAAGTAACGGTGGGTCTTCTTAGCTGGGGAGATGGGAACGATAGGAATTGTGCTCGAGGAGTGAAGTTTAAATGAATGTAGCAGGGTGGAAATGGAATGTGAGGAGTTGCAGAATTGTTGTGATATTGTTAAGGGAAGTGATGAGGAGTCGGATGATATCTAGCGTTGGAGGTGGTGGAGGGAAGAAATTAGGTGGGGAAAGGCGTGGGCAAACGGGTGTACTAGGTTGGAAAGGAGGAATTGGCCGGGGGCGGCAATATGGTGGGTTGAAACGTTGGCGAATAGGTTGAGGTGGGGAGAGAGAGGGCTCAACTTTATGACGATGGCGATAGATGTAAGCTCCATTGGCAATAAGTCGTTGGACATCTTCGGCAGTTGGAAGGTGTATGCGGACCATATACGTCGGGCCGGAGGAGTTCTTGATCCGAAAGACGCGACGAACTGGGACGCCTTCGGCTTGAAGTTCCTGGAGAATCGTTCGAGCTGAGAGAGCAGGATCCACTCCGCGTATCACACAGCTGTACATGGTGTGACAGGTCGATGAGGACTGCGTGGATGGTGGTGCGGCGGAGGCTGCTGCGTCGGCGGCGTGCGTAGATGGTGGTGACGAAGGCAGTGCTGCAGCTGTAGACGGAGATGTCTCAGTGGGTTGGTTCAGGTGTTGAGGTCCTTCAGGGCTAGGGCAGACAGGGAGGAAAGAAGTCATGAGAGGAGAAGGATGGCATGTTATAACAGTTGTGACCGGGACAGAAGGATAGAGAGGGATGGAGGGCGTGCTGGTCGTTGCGATGGTAGTGGTGATGGTGGTGCTGGTGGTGGTGGCGATGGGAGTTGTGTAGAAATGAGAGGAAGATGGTTGGGAAGGAGTCCACTGTGGTGGTGTTTCGTTGGCAAAGTACGAAGGACAAGATGTCACTCGGTGGATCTGGCTGTCCAAGTAGATTCCGCTGGCGAGAAAATGTGAAACGGCGTCAGCTGAGTGGAGATGTAGCAGGACCCGACGTGTAGGGACGAAGTCTTGCAGTATCCTTGAGACGCTTCGGGCTGGGACGTGTGCCATTTGGAGTTTGGCAAGTAAGTCCTGGTCAGAGAGAGCGGGATCGATGTCATGGAGCACGCAGCTGGACATGGTGCTGGGGAGGCTGACTACCAACTAGGTGTCGGCCTAATATGCTGATTGAATCGGCGGGAAGCTAAGTTATAGATGGTGAGCCACCCGGCCGAGCAAAAATGATTTGAAGGTGCGACGGAGTTCGGTGCAATCCAAATCAGAGGAGAGAGTCGTATCCCCGACCAAACTGTTGTTGTTGTTTCAATGCTTTCATTCCCCACCCTGAAGGGGTGGGGCGGGCCACCTAGAGGGTGTCGCCCTCTCTCTGGCCAGGAGAGATGACGTCGTTGAGAGGAAGTGAGAAAAAGGGGGAGATGGGGGAAATGCGGTATGAGTAAGTAATGGAGATGAGAAGAAAGGACGTGTCGGTTATCGATGGCTTTAGTGACAGATTTACAAGGACAGATGGGCTATGTGCGAGGTGTGGAGGTTAGAGCGGTGTGCTTGGGTGGAGATGAAAGGTTAGAAGATTGAGGGTAGCGGTGAGATTACAAAGGGAGGTATGAGGGTGTGCGGGAGGAGTGACATGTTTAGAGGAGGGTACCAGGCTGTAAATGGAAACTGAGGAGGTGCAGGGTCGCCGTGATGTTATAGAGGGAGGAAGTTAGGAATCTCCAGATGTCGAGTGTTGGAGCTGATGGGGGGAAGAAACTGATTGATGGGAGGGGAGGGTAAACGGGTGGTGGGGGTCGATATGGAGGGGGTGGCCGGGTGTGACGACGGGCATTGTTGGAGTTATGTAGAACAGGTTGGGGTGGTGAAAGAGATGGCTCGACTTTGTAGCGATGGCCAAAGATGTAGACTCCATTGGCGATGAGATGGTGAACGTCGACGGCAGTAGGGAGGTGGATACGGACCATGTACGTCAGACCGGAGGTGTTCTTGATCCTGAAGACTCGACGGACGGGTACGCCTTCTGCTCGAAGTTGTTGGAGGATGGCTTGTTCTGAGTGAGCAGGATCTAATCCACGGATCACACAGCTATACATAGTGTGGCGGGACGGTGATGACTGCGATGAGGGTGGTGCTTCTTCGGCGGCGTTGAAAGACGACGAAGACGACGGTGGTGCAGACGTTGCCGGAGGCATGTATGAGGCATGACGTTCTTCAGGTGTTGAAGGAAGAGGGAGGGAAGAAATCATTATGGACGCAGGATGACTGGTTGTAACCACAGTGGTGGGAATGGGGGAGGGGTGGAAGGTTGATGTTGTAGTGGAGATGGTGGTGGTAGTGGTAGTTATCGGCGACGTAGAAACGGCGTGTGATGTTGGGTGGCTTGACGGCGTAGAGTCCACTTGGTGCGAAGGCAGCTGGTAGGAAGTCTCCTGTGGTGGCGCGACCGTTGCAGGCGGAGTAAAATTAGTGGCTATGAGCTGATCTATAAGTGACGCAGGAGTAACTTCCGCACGATGGAAGATGTGATTAATATGGACGCCGTTGTTCATGAGGCGGCAGACGTCTTCCTCTGTGTGAAAATATAGAAGGACATCTGGTGACAGTCCGGAACTGTGTCGTAGTCTTGTGGCCCAATGAACTGGAACGCCTGCCTGGCGGATGTGTTGGACGATATCGTCATCTGAGAGAGCGAGGTTGACGTTACGGAGTAGGCAGGTAAGCATGGCGGGGAGGCCGACTACCAACTAGGTGTCAGCCAATATGCTCTTTAGAGTCGGCGAGGTAGCGGAGGTAAAGATGGTGAGCCACCCGGCCGAAAAAAAAATTAAGGAGTAAGGAGTAGCTTTGATGTTCCACTCGGAGATGTCGCTCCTAGCGAGAAGTAGAGAATCGTCTCATGTCCCGACCAAACTGTCGTCGTCGTCGTCCATGAGGTCATTTCATTCCTCCCAAAGGGGAGGCGGGCCATCAGCTGAACAAAGCAGCTCTTCGGCCATGAGAAGGAAGGAAATGTTACTGAAAGACAGAATTAAGAGAGTATGTATCGTACATACGTAAAAGAGCGGGTTATAGCTGTGGCGCAGGGGGCCGTGATCCGCAAAGGGGCCCACAGGGCAGACCCACACCACACACACCGGGGCGGACCCCAACTGGGTACATGTTTATTGAGAGAGGAGTTGGTATATCTCGGGCGCGCAATGGCAGAAAAGTACACAGAACATGAAAGTGTTACATAAAAGAGACAAATATTCACAAGTGCTGTGGAGGAATAGTGAGAGGGTTCGAAAAGAAGGCATAAGGAGAAGGACAGGGGTAGTATTGAAGAAGGAGGTAGTACAGATTAGTCGTGAGATTCGTAACGGAAGTGGCCAGGAGACGAAGAAGTTCTAGGATTGAGAGTGGCGGAAGGCTGAATGGAGACTGGGGAACTGGGAGGGAGATGGGTGTTGGCGGGGGGATGGGTGGCGGCGGGGGAATAGTGGGTGAAGGAGAAGGAGGAGACGTGTAACGAGGAAATCCAGCAAGCCGCGGGGGGGAGCGAGAACGCTCCACCCGATGGAGACGTCCTCGAAAACGGACGCCGGTGGTGAGAAGACGGTCGACATCAGCAGAGGAGGCGAGGCGAAGGCGTACCATAAACGTCGGGCCATCGGTGTTTAGGATGCGAAATACCCGGCGGACAGGGAGGCCCGCCTGTTGCAGTTCTTGAAGAATATCCTGGTCCGAAACGTCAGGTGCAATCCCACGGACGACACAGCTCGGTGGGACAGATGGCGGAGAAGTCGATGGAGAATGGGCGGCAGGGCCGCGAGAGACAGACGAAGCAGCGAGTGTATCATCCAGGTGAGTTGCAGGTGACGATTGAAATGTAGGAATGGGCGGAGTGCAGGAAGGCGGGGCGGTGGACATGATAGGGGAGGAGTGACTGTACGTGACGGTAGAGGGAGAAGTAGACGGAACACAGGAAAGGACAAAAGAAGGGGAAGAAGAGACGGAAGTGATGATGGTAGTGGCGACAGTAGTGACAGGAGGAGTGGTGGACACGGGAGAACAAACAGTGGTTGAGGGAGGCTGCGCTAGGGAAGGAAACTTAGTTAAGAAATCAGGATCGGAGGCGAGTTTCTCAAGAATATGGGCCGGAGTAGGAAGAACGGGATGATCAGAATAGAGGAGGTATAAGTAGCCGGAGCGGAGGGCGCTGTGCGCACAAATGGAGGAACTGAAGAACACCACGATGTCCGGTGAAGGTTGTCCCGAAGAGGCATCTTGAAGGCGCAAGACCACAGAAGTGGGAGTATTGTTGTCACACAACCATTGGCGAAGTTCAGCCGGAGTATAATGAGTGTCCACATTCTTAACTAGGCAGGAGTTGGACAGCATGGTGAGGGAAGGCGACAGCCAACGAGGCGTCTGCCCATAAGATTATTCTTGGGCCGACTGAGCCGCAGCAAGAAAGAGCGCCACCCAGCCGAAAAAATGTGTGGACATGCGTAGTGCTGGAGTGACCAAACTGTGTGGCCCCGCCGAGTTAGCAAATCAAGTTTGCTAACCTGCTAAAGGAGAAAATATTTCTCCGTTCAAAAAATGCTCCCCCATTGGAGATACAACATCAAAAAAGGCTTTCACGGCCGCAGATCTTATAATCACAGCAATAGAACCAGCTTTTTTTGAACGGAGAAATATTTTCTCCTTTAGCAGGTTAGCAAACTTGATTTGCTAACTCGGCGGGGCCACACAGTTTGGTCTGCCTCTGCTATGCAGAGTCCTGGAGGGGCGTGCCATTCCAGCTGATGAGTCCAAATGGCACGTCTGGACGAAACTCTGCATTATGCCCCACGGCCTAACCACCCAAAAGCTGGTTCTATTGCTGTGATTATAAGATCTGCGGCCGTGAAAGCCTTTTTTGATGTTGTATCTCCAATGGGGGAGCATTTTTTGAACGGAGAAATATTTTCTCCTTTAGCAGGTTAGCAAACTTGATTTGCTAACTCGGCGGGGCCACACAGTTTGGTCTGCCTCTGCTATGCAGAATCCTGGAGGGGCGTGCCATTCCCGCTGATGAGTCCAAATGGCACGTCTGGACGAAACTCTGCATTATGCCCCACGGCCTAACCACCCAAAAGCTGGTTCTATTGCTGTGATTATAACATCTGCGGCCGTGAAAGCCTTTTTTGATGTTGTATCTCCAATGGGGGAGCATTTTTTGAACGGAGAAATATTTTCTCCTTTAGCAGGTTAGCAAACTTGATTTGCTAACTCGGCGGGGCCACACAGTTTGGTACATCTCCGGCCTGGGAGACAGCGACACTGTCTAGGGGCCCGCCTCGCCCGAAGGGCGGGGAATGAAACACGTTGCAGCAGCAGCAGTTTGGTCCGGGGATTAACCCTTCAAAACGACCGTGTGGAAGGTTAGGTGTGGAAGGAGGACGCCGAAGAGCTACTTTGGCAGGAACACCTCATCACAATATCTACTCCCAGAATTTTTTCGGCCGGGCAGCCTTCACCTTTAATCGCAGCTCAGCCGACCGCAACAAAGCATAAACAGGCAGACGCCTCGTTGGCTGTCGCCTCCCCCATCCACCATGCCCTACGTATTCATCCCAGGAATAGACCTTACAATCTCAGAAAGTGACATTTACCAAGAGCTCAATGCAGCAGACCCTCAGGTGGTTAATGTATTCAGACCAGACGATTACCGCACCAGGATGCCTACAGCGCACATCATAATACAAACCAGCGGAGAAGAAGCAGAGCGCCGCCTGTTCACCTCCGGAGCAACATTCCGAGGCAAGAACTATTCTGTGATACCACCTCCCCAATCAATACTGAACCAGCTACAGAACGATCCTGGCCTCGTACCCCTTCTCCATGAGCCCCCACCCCCGATAACAACAACCACTACCACCACCACAATTACTACCTCTCCCTGCAATCTGGCATCAACCGTGATCACTACCAGCGTAACCTGCCACCCCTCCCCAGTCATGTCATCATCTCTCCCGAATCCCACGTCACGCTCACCCCTGCAACCCCCCATCACTACGCAGGAACTACCTCCGCCATCGCCGTCAGTCAACACTTCGAACATTCCAACATCGATCCAACAGTCACCATCGCCCCAGCCCAGGCCCAGCTGCGTGCTACGTGGAATCTCTCCGAATATCGCCGAGCCGGAAATACTCCACGAACTCCGAACTGCAGGCATCCCCGCACAACGGGCCATAAGGATACGCAACAACCACGGACCCACTTACATGGTCCGACTACAGCTGCCATCCGAACTACACGTCCAGCAACTCATCAGCTCAGGAGCTCAAGTATTTGGCCAACATCATAGAGTGGAACCTTCCTATTCCCCGCCCAACCACCGTACCCCTGACCACACACACCCCCGTACCCGACCACCTCCCACTCCAATCCCAGCATATCCAACAGTCTACCTCACCCCTCCCAACATAGCATACATCACCCCGCGACCTCCCACACCTGACCTTCGCATCCTCATCACCTCTCTCCAACAATGCACAACTACTCTCCACCTCCTAACCTCATACCTAATTCCAGGCATATCAACCCATCTATGCTAGAGTCACTGCACCTACCCTTCCCCGCTCCATTTCAGCAACATATAACCCTCCTAATCTATATGAATGTACAATAGCTTTAAGATAACATCAATGTAAACACTC